>NW_019101200.1:0-7809 GCF_001856785.1 Myzus persicae | reverse complement strand
GCAGAGCACGAATCTGAAAACAGATTCAGAATTTTAGGGGGGTTATCTTCATTTTTAACGCGTTCTTCTAATTGATCCAAAAAGTTAAGTAAGGCTGAACATATTTCGTTTGGTCCTCGACCACTTTCTGACTCTACCCATGTATATAAATAACAATTTTTGGAACTTTGATCAGAGTTACCAAAATTAATCACAAATGTAAGATTATATACCCATATTTGTCTGCTATAAAATGTGTCAGTGACGGATAGTTTAGGAATGGCTTGATTTTGCATCATGTCAAAAGAGACATTGATCTCACCAGGTTTAACATTTAACATCATTTTCGAAAATATTTTAGAACGAATTTTATGGGTATTAAGTTCAGTTTTTAATTGTATCTTCATATCTTTATTATCTTCGATTTTTATTTTTACTCCTAGTTCTGTACAAAAACTGCATACATCCTGACGTGGATGGCCAAAGTTCAAATTAAAATTGGTAGTAAATATTTTATGAAATTTATTTAATGATGAAACTGGTTTTTCTTCTGTGGTTCTTTGAAATTTCCACTGTTTCCATAAGTAACTTACAGACCACTGTGGTGGCAAGTAACTTCTACCTGTATCACACCTTGCATAATGGCTCTTTTTACATTTTAATTTACAAATAAAAGCAATAATACTTTCACTGATTTCTTTTGATTGAATTGTGGATCTTGCACCACCTCTTTTTTCTTGGGGACTAGTTCCTAACATATAAGTAGATGCCAACAAATTTAATCGCCTGCGTGTAAAAGTTGTTATTTGAGTGAAGCTTGTAATGCATACTGGTATTCTATCTCCCTTATTATTAGGTATGTAATATTTAATGACATTCCTCACAGTTGTATTAGGTTTACGGCGATTCATTCTTTTTGGTCTTGTAACTGCTAGGAAAGTTAAAATAAATTTATCTTGCTGAATCTTGCTAGACAATTTTGATAAGTTATAACGAAACAAATTCAAATTTTCAATTGACAGTTTAAAAATTTGACATTGAGTATTAGGTTCTTTATGACCACAGTTGTTTTCAAAAGACCAATCTGAGTTTATATGATTTTTAACTAATTGTTTTTGTTTTTTCTGATTTATTGAGTTTCGTTTTCTACCGTTTTCTACTACTTTGACAGGCTCAGGAAACTCTGGATCAGAACTTATCAAAGATGACTTGGATGTTGATGAATGCAAATTTGATATACTTGTGTTCATAAGAAGATTTGGAGTTGGATTTACAGTATCTAAAATATTACTGACAGAATGTGTAGGACTATTATTGAAAGCTGAAGGTATTTCGATAACAAGAAATTTATTATTGGTCACATCTTTATTAGGGTCATCAAAACAAAGTTCCACATCCATATTTTCAAAATTCAGTACATTCATATCCTATGGAGCCATACATGTATTCATAAAATTAAAATGTATACATTTTTGTGTCAATATAATTTAATAAAACTACTATTCTTACATTTTGCCTAGGTATTATGGTTTCTTTGGCAGAACCTCTTAATCTTAATAATTCAGAGTCAAGATTGTTATAATCCTAACAAAAATATATTTTTTTAAATGTTAATTATTATTTATTTATTTAAATTACCTAAAGTAAATAAAATAAATTATACCAAAATCTTTACCAAACAAAACATTTAAATTTAAACAATTTATATAAAATAAATTATAGATATGATTTTTACATTATAGTTAATATTATTATTCTTACATTTTCTTTTGGTGTAATGGTATTTTGGACAAAATCTGTTGACAGCATCTCAGAGTCAAGCATTTGATAATCATCCTAATATACATTAAAAAAAAATGTATTAATATTGACTTAATAATAATTAGGTATTAAATAAAATTAACTTAAATTTGTAAAATTATTATGTATAGTTTTATAAACTTTTACAAATATTAGGTACTTACATATTTTTTAGGATGTTTGGCTGGCTGACTAAATACATTTGTTTCAGATAATAACCACGAAGTTATTTTTGCCTGTAATAATCATACATTTTATTTTAAATATGATTTATAGTTTCTAATACAAATGTATATTATTTACCTGACTACTATCATCGTTCGAAAAGTCCAGTCTTCTTGACACATTTTTAAAAGTTAAGTCTTCTTGCTTTAATTAAATAAAATATTATATTATAAGTATATGATTATTACGATGTTAGTTAATGTCATTTAAAATGGTCATAATAATTATATTTATTATGTCATATTGTAAAGGTTCAGTAGTTACTGACAATAACAAAACATTTTATTATGACCATAAGTTGATGACAAACATTATTATATACATAGATAATGTGTAATAATGAAAAAGTACTTACTCTTTGAGCAGCAAGTACAAGTTTTTTGGACCTGGGATTCATATTTAAATCTTCTTCTTTTATTTTAAAAACGAATACATTATTTTTCATCAGTTTTATCCTTCTGTGCATAATACGTTATCAATGAACTTTTGGCGGTAAACAGCCAAATTCACAACACTTTTTGTTATCATCAAATGAAGTTAGGAACAGTTTTTTTTTTTCATCGAATAGATAAACTTATGAACATAAAATTAGAATTAATCGTATTTTCAAATTTAATAATCAAATTTATTTAAACAAAGTAAAATTGAAATTAATTTGATGGTAAAATTACCAAAAAGCAATGGCACGTTTTGGAAAATAGAGAATTGATGTCCTATGTAATTAATATAGGAAATGGTACGTTTTGCTTTGAGATTGGCAATAACGCGTTTTGGAATGATATATGGCAATGGGATGTTTTGACGTAACAACTACTTGAATCCTATATTTATATTATGAACAATAGCACGTTATGGAACAAAATGGCAATAGAACGTTTTGGAAAGTAATAATATAGGCGATAGCACGTTTTGAAACAAATACCGATGTTAAGATCGATACCACTGAAAAAATAATCGTGATATCGAAAAAACGATTCCAAATTCGTATTCCCCAGCATATTTACCATAAGAATCGATATCTAACTCGATTTTGATAAAAATGGCAATAGTGCGTTTTGGAATGTCGCCCTTCAATTATTTAGACAAAAAAAAATCATAAATATTAAATTTATCATATACCATTTTCTTCAATGTTCACCTGATGCTCTTGAACATTATCAGTGTTTTCAATTATTGATGTTGATGGATTATCAAAAACTAAAAAATAATAATTATTAGTATTTTGACAAAAAAAAATAGAAACATGAATATTTATGATTTACCATTCTCTTCAAAGTTTTCTTGAAGTGTTTGAACACTATCAGAGTTTTCCATTATTGATGTTGATGGATTATTAGAAACTAAAAAATAAGAAAATAAGAAGTAATAATTATTTTGAAGAAAAACAATGAATATTTATCATTTACCATTTTTTTCAATATCAGCTTGAGGTGCTTGAACAAATAAATATATAATAAATAGATATGATATTTTTTAGTATCACTTTTTTTAATAATTATTAATTAAAATGTATACAATTATACATGCATTACAACTCAGTGGCGTAATAAACAATTTTAATAAATAAAGCAAAATATATTTATTCAACCACCAATAAAACAACTCAAATACCATAATCTAAAATAATAAAACTAATTTATTAATAAATACCTGTTGGCTGTTAGTGGAGAAATGTGTGTATTTTCAGCTGAGTAAACTAAGTTTGTATAAGTAGCCAAAATTTGTAAATTGAATAAATTACATGTTTCCAATTTCAAATGGACTACTAAATTTAGTTGGCTATTTATAATTTATTTATTTTTAATTGAAGTTTTTATCAAACGTTGCATTTGACCAAAGATGGGCAGTAACTAGTTAAAAAGTTAAAAGTTAATTTTTTGATAAGAATGTTAATAACAAATGCAACTATTCATATTATGATCATCGATCATGATGTACTAGATGACTAAATATTAGCAAATCGCAATGAATTAATTTTGTACAGGATTTTTATAAATAATTAATTTAAATAACCAAGTACCAACAATAATTAGGTACATTTTATAAATGAAAATATTTTTAACAGATTAAATGTAATTTGCATCACAAAATTACTTACGTGATTGTTCAAATTTTGGAAATTTCCCATCACGTTCTGTAGGTTTAAAAAAGTTTGAAATGGAACTTGAAGCACTTCTTTTAACAGACTTTTTTTTTTTACAAGATTCCTTGTGTCGAATCCAGTTGGTATTGTTCATTAAATCACGATTTTTTCCACAACTGGGACACAGTGAATTCATCTTTCAATAGTTAGTGATTTAACGGATGTGTTAACAAATTAACGTAATACGTAAATAAAATAATAATAAAATGAATCCAATTTTCTGCTTGAGAGTTGTGACTGCAATAATAACGTTAATAACAGCAAAACACTGTATTACTGACAGAATGCGAAAACAAGTCACTATTCACTAACACACGGTTGCGATTCATATTTATTAATACTAATCAGTTATTGGTCGTTTCTAGTTAACTGTGGAAAATACGTCTGAATGTCAGATAAGCATTTGTTTTATTTATAAACCATGTTTATGTCTATACTCTATATGAATATGACTATTTATATATTTGATACGTTGTGTCACTCAATATTTTTCAGAACTGACTATCCACAATATCCACTATAGGTACCTACTCGGTACCCACCCACCACCCCTCTTAGCTGTGAGACATTTGTCTCACAAAAACCCTCTCGCGCCGCCACTGGGTAGAGATAATAATAATAATAATAATAATAATAATAATAATAATAATAATAATAATAATAATCACAACAGTTCGGCCAATCCTGACCTTTGTTCGTCCCGAACAAGGTTGTAGTAATTTGAACAATATTTACAAATACAAATAGAATAAAATGGGAAGAAAACGTGTTATCACATCAACCAGTTTATGTAAATAAAAAAAAAATTAATTGATAAGGGAAAAACAACAAAAAGAAAAACAAATGTTAGACCTTAATCCACATTTTCATTCTGTCCGGACCAACAATAGTCTCGAATGGACGTTGTGTTATCTGAAACCCATCTATGTCACCAATAACGTATCTGTCATGTTCCAAAACTTTACGTACTACATACGGACCTCGGAACTTAGGGATTAATTTCTTGTTATGACCTACGGTAACGTCTACGTTAGTGATCATCACGTAATCATTTTCTTTGTAAACATTCGGGGTCTTTCGTTTAGAATTATATTGAGCTGCGTTACTCTCTTGTGCTTTGTCTATACATTGGACGGCTATCGCTCTCGCTTCGTCTAGGTCTACCAGGGGGACGCTATAGCCGTTGCAATACGAAGCAATCAGAAAGACCATAGACCTATAAACTAATGGACTGCGTGTTCCAGGGTTGCCAGATAGGTAAGTCAGCGTACCGCCGATAGAGAGCATTAAGGTCGCCCAAAATAGCCAAAACTTTCAATCTTTGACATAGCCCAAACTAGCCTACAAAATATTTCTTAAAATGTCTTATCATTATAATTTTATCAAACATTATCAACAAAAACGTTGCGATAACCGATAAGTGATAACGTAAAAACGTTAATTTTGTTTATCCTTGTATTTTGTAATAGTGTAATGCATAATAATATGTAATGTTTAATATATGAACATAATAACGTATACAATTTATATATTAAATAGTATTACATATTATGTAGACTACATAATAAAATAATAATTATTAATATGTGAGAGCACAACACATATAACAAAATTAGTTAAAGAAACTTATTTTTACTTAAAGTTGTATAATAAACTAGCTGCTGGTGTAACTCGATGAAAGTGAGTACCAATTTTGGAGATACTAGATATGTCTGATTTAGTCGTACTTACTACGATGGTCCAGAAAATTTGCCATCATTGTTATAGGGATGTTTATGTTTTATGTATTGTAAAATGAATAACAATTGACAGCTTCATACTTTCAAAATTGTCTTTAGTATTTTTTTTAACTTAAACAACAACATAACAAAATATAGTGATAACGTACAAAGGTACAAATCAAATAAATAACATAGGTAATTAATAACTTAATTCTTTCAAATTGTCTTACTTATGACTAATACAACATAAAAATAAAATATAAATAGTACTTGCTAATAAGTTATGACGAATCACATATGTTAATTTGGTATTCATTATCATTAAATAATTCTGAGTCAAGTATTTCATCTAATGCTGAACTTTGATCATTCTCTTCCTCATTATTATCATACATCTGCGCAGTAAATTTTTGAATCATTAAGTCGGTTGCCTCAAAGTTTTTACAACATTGTTTGCGAATCTAGAAAAAATATTAAGAGCATTAGTAAAAATATGTTTCTCTCTAGTTAAAATATTAGTTTATAATATGACAGTAGTAAGAAGAACCTAATTATTAATGCTAAATAAATACAAAACTTACATTTAGATGAAGTCTAATCCTCAAAATTGCTTCTAGTGTCAACATTGTCATTTGATTTCTGGATTTTGTTTTAACAGCGTTCATGACACTGAAAACTCTTTCAACAGTAGCATTCGTCAATGGCAACGAAAGTACTTGCAGGGTAAAAATTGCCAAATCTGGAAATGCTCTTTTTCCACAACTATCTTTGATGTTGTATATATCAATCCAAAACCTAGAAGTATCTTTTTCATCAATTGAACCTCCATCACAAATTTCTGAATATTTTAAAGTTAAGAGTTTATTCCATTGCGCTTTAATCTCTTCTATATCAGCATCATCTTCTAAAATTAAAGCAAATAAATACAATAACCGATTATGAATAAAAACATGATTGCACTTAACACTTAATTATTTTTTTTTTAATGTAGTCTTACTTAATAGTTCTAACGGTAGATCCTTAAACTTTGGTGGTATTTGAGACAAAACATACACAGGACTGAAACACCTTAATTTCTTAATGACTTGGGTGTTCTGAGGCAAGCGTTTCACTAACTCTTGACAGAGAGTAAACAAAAAACTGCCACAACGTTCTTTCACAACTTGAAGAGCATGTGACGTCACTGTCTTCTTTTCAGCCAATTCTGAGAAAGCAAATCCAAAATCGATAGCATCCAATGGTAATAAAGAAAGTTTATTATTCAATGCATTTGAAACGCGGTCAATATCAAGCAGACTTAAGACAAATGGAAATTCATCATCTCTCAAGAAACTAGGCTTGATTATCCTTTTAGCTATGGACATCATAAGTTGTTTAAGTTCTCCATAAACTTTTGTAATGTCTGCATTTAAACTTTGAAATTTTAGGTTCATTTGAGTGACTTCTTTTAAAATTGGTTTGAGAAATGTAAAATAAAGCAGATTACTATCATCTTTGAACATTGCATTAAGTGTACGTGCGCTGTGACACTTTTCTATTAGCTCCTGCTATCTCAAAACATGTTTTGAGCTCAAGCCATTGATCAAGGATTACTCTAATGCAGTTGTAGAATGCCAACCATCTTGTTGGACATAATTTAACAAGCTGCTTTAGTTTTTTTCCCTCTCCATTAATGGTTTCATATAAACGGGCATATTCTAACTTCCGTAATGGACTGTATGAAAACCATGACACAGTTTCTCGAAGCATGAACTCAAGACTGGCAGGTAAAACCTCAGATGCTTTTGACGAACAGGTATTGAGCGAATGACATATACATTTTATCAGTTGTAGATTGGGTGAAACTTCTTGTAATAGGGTATAAAGTGAATGATGACGACCACATAAATTACTAGCACCGTCTACTCCTAAGCCAATAATATTTTCAGGTTTTAAATTTAG
>NW_019101199.1:0-13792 GCF_001856785.1 Myzus persicae | reverse complement strand
CACATTTTTCGCCACACAGCCTAAAATTTAAAATTTTAAGTTATTAACTTACATAGTATTAGAGTAAGAGTATAAATATCATGAGTATTAGTACATACTTGGTTACTATGAAACCAGCATCCATGGGCTGAAGCTGATGGAAAATGTCTAATCAACATTTCTCTTAATGCGGTTTCAAAGTCTGTTAATATAATCGTAGGCCTAAACTCAGGCAGTAAATTTACTTTTATAAAGTTTAGTACTGTATCATAAGCCTGGGAAGTCTTGCGTTCCATTAAGGCGTATACTATAGGAATACTCTAAAATAAAGTCTTATAGAATTTAACTTAATGCAATATTATAACACCATTATAACTTACATGGTTATTTACCATCACATGCATTATGAGTAATTGGTAAGACTTAGGTGTTGACGGAATGACCCGAAATGTAGCATCAACATGCATTTCCGTTACTTCCATTTCTAGAGCCTTCAGAATTAAACTTTTAGAAGCAAAAACTATTGAATTATTCCCAGATGTATCTTCTACACAACCTAGAGAACAAAATATTATTTTAATGAAATCAACAGTTGATTGTGTAGCATTTACAATATCTCTTGCTGCCCAAAGTATAGATAAACTGTCTATGTTTAACAATTTACATTAAAATCACAATAAATACCTTTATATATAACTTCACCACAACTTTGGTATCTTTCAAGGAGCCCATATTGAAATTGATCAGCTAGCTCTCTTAATGTTCCCGGCACAGTTGGCAACGAACGTCTCCTACTCCACCTCATATAACTTTCAGCTGATTTCCATGTATATTTGGTAGCAGATTCTGGGTTTCTAATGATAAAGCCCATTTTAATAAATATCAGTTATTGAAGAATTAAAACATTGTGGATTATCTAATAATTGGGTAGAAATAATTGATTTTATTAGACATTAATTTTATCAGGTAAAAATATTCATTGTTTAATGTTTTTAATTTTTTAATTTGTATTAGTTTATTCAAATTAATTTGTTTTGTATGCTTTCAACTTTTCCATTTCTTATTTATCATAATTAATATTTTTTTTATCTTAATTTCAATTTAACCTAATATTAAATATATATTATATATGTATATAATAAATATCAATTATAATTGTTATCAGAGGCGGTTTGAACAATTACATTTTACCGGGGCAGATAAATTTAAACCACCCACCTACCCTAAAAAAATTGTTCTATGGTTCTCAACAATTATTACCTATTTATTACTATTCAATTCTATTAAGTTTCATTTTACCAAACTACTGAGCACTGACCCACTGACCACCCACCCACCCACTCCAAATTTTTTTACCGGGGCACCGCCCCGGTAGAAGGTGCTTACAAGCCGCCTCTGATTGTTATTTAATATAGTCAAGGTCTTCTATGAGTGTTATACTATAAATTAATTAAATGCATAATATTTTTATGTATATAATATTATTACAATAATTGAATACTATTTAAAAACCAATATATACTATACATACTATATACCTCCCATGTATAGCAATTTAATTAATTAATCCAATAGAGGCCAATATGTACCACACTCATATATTAATGATACAGATATTTTACTGTATTGATTGATAATATATATGTATAAATATATAGATCAAAAATTGTTCATTATACCTATTAAACCTTAAATATATATATAGTACTTCTTCATATGTTAATACAGCTACTCACATGGCTCACATGTCTCCAGTGACATTTAAACTTATAATAGTATTTGTAAACGCATACATAAAAGCGTTATGGAGCATTGTAAATATTATATAGTACATATTATTTTGGTTTTGTATTGATACATGTACAGACAGCTGCATAATCCATGCACTACTTTTTTAACCTAATAATATCTGTTTTCTATTTTATTACCTACCTATTGTTTGACAAAGTATTTGCTTTTCAAAATAAATATAAAAATGTATAAATTGTTTTGAGATAATATTTAGACTAATCGATATGTCATACCCTCAAAAATATTATTCTCTATAATTTTTGTAAAACATCAAAAAAATGATTCTGTGTAAATGCGTTTTGCTATGTTGCGCGTGTGCCAGAGAGAGAAATGTGCTAACATCCTCTGAAGCAAAAAATATAAATTGATCTTACCGCCTGGCTTCATCCTCATAAATGGCGTTCAATGAAGTTTCTTCATTAATACTGCGTTGTTTCAAACTTTTCTTGAAACTATTCATGGCTTTAATACTTGGATTAGGTGCATGATTATGGTTTCTTACCAAATGTACATTATTGTCACCTGTGATTTTCATGGAACCCCGACACATGTACGTTGCTGCTTCTTTGCATTTGTAATAACTGTTATAGTAAATAAAAAAAACATAAGAAATGAACAAACTGTGCATTGATGAAACTCTAAGGTGTTTATAGGTAGATAGGTGTACCTTAACAAAATACTTTTAACTTACATTATGTTGTTTCTTTTTGAACCATTTTTAACATAAAAATAATTTTCATACTCCATGATGGTAAAAGTCAAGACACAGTAAACAAATTGTTGTAGAATAAGCACAGCTCGGTAACAACGAAGAAGCGGTAATGGCCGATATATGCCAATTGCCAATGGACATTGGACGGGTGATCGTTGAAAAATAAACACGATAGCCATTACTCAGAATATCTCTCCACAGACCGCAGTTGGGTTTTTTCCACTGCATCTTTATTAATATGTTCTATTATTAAAACTGATAGTGATAACGAGGGCTTCGAGTCCATCATCGACGTATGTATATTGTATATTGTCTAGGTATAAGACATATTATATACTTATCTATGGTATTAAAAAAAATTGACCTATAATAAATTCCAAATTAATCATATCACAATATCCATTAGGTACTTATAACGCGTTATACATCAACAACAAACCGTGATACTATCATGGATATATAATGCGATACTTTAGAAAGTTTCAAGTACCCACGAATAATATTGTACAATCACAACAAAAATACTAAAATAGTTATTTTAGGTTTTTTAATATGTAATTTCGTTTAAATTTGAATTTAAAATGACTATTCAAATAAACTGTGCTTATGTATTTTTAAGTTTTTTTGGTAACAGAATTAACTACTTGAAATCTTGTTTTTAATTTTCAATCGTTAGATATAAAAGTTGAACATTTTATAAATTTTTATCTACAAAATGATTATTCAATTTTAAATTTGATAAATGTTGTCTAAATTCGATCTTTAAATGTTTATAAAAAAATATTGTGCCCGTATTTTTAATATTTTTCAACTAATATTGTAAAAATATATCAGGAGCCTTGCATTAAATGTTTACACTTTTTGGCCCAATAGATAAAACTGTATTGATAATTATAGAAAAAAAAATGGAAAATGAAAATGTTTCTAAACAGTTCAAAACAAATCATAATATTTTGAAAATGTTATCGTGTATAGAAAATTCAAATATAAACAACTGGTGAAAATTTCATATATATACATTCATAATGAATGATTCATTTGTTTTAGAGTTAAACCAAAAACCAAAATCGATTTTGTGGAAAACCGATTTTGCGTAAAAATTCCCGTTTTTCCTTAATTTTTATGTTGTTTTTCCGGCGCTTGTGAAAACTATTGGGAATTTTAAAATTTGACATCCCGAACGCATCAACTAGATTCACTTTCCCAAACAACAAGATACTGTTTAAGAAAATCGAAGTAGTTTTACTGCCCCTAACCGTGATGACAGGCACAAAAAAAAAATAAAAAAAAACACACATCATTGTAAAATCAATATATTCATCACTCCGTTCAGAATCTAAAATGTGATTATACATAAATTATTTAGTTAATGTTTTAGAGGTACTAGCTGCTAAACGTAAATGGTATTTATTTATTTATTTTATTTAATATCGGTAAAGATTACTAGGCCTCACTGAGTTTAAACTCGTGTGGAGGCCTAGGAGTTATCTTATATACAACACATTTACATTTATAATTTTCTCCTTAAATACCTACTCATGTAGGTATGAATCAAGAAATTTTTTTAGATACAAATATAATTTGACCAGACCATAACTGGCATAGAATATACAGTGCATGATTAATAACTAGTTAGTTTATCATGTTACAGAGTAGGTACCTTATGTTATAGTACTAAATTTGGTATTTAGCTTTGAAAATAAAATAAGGTTAACTATACCTACATTCAAACTGTAAAAAATGTAGGTATATTAATTTTTTGGCCCTTGTAACATGATCATTGTACAAGATCTAAAGAATTATACATTTTAAAACTATATTTGGTCGGTGTAATTTTTGTTAAAACTGCGTTATTGTATACTGCCTATGCGTGCCCCTTAAAAAATATATTTAATATGCTGTCCAGATTTTTACGGTCCAGTTTTGTCCGGTCCAGATTTCTACGGAATTCAAATTTTTTATTTCCAGATTTCTACTGTCCAGATTTTTACAGTCCAGATTTCTACTGTCCATATTTTTACGGTCCAGTTTTGTCCGGTCCAGATTTTTACGGATTTCAAATTTTTTATTTCCAGATTTCTACTGTCCAGCTTTTTACAGTCCAGATTTCTACGGTCCAGTTTTAAACGTCCAGGTTTTTACATTCCAGGTTTTTACGTGGACCCATAATATATTATTATTATTCAGTCATTGTTATTTATTACAACCATAAATACATCAATACTTTAATGATTAATACCATGATATTTTTTTTAACCTGACTACTTAATTTTTCCTTTCTTTATTATGTTAATAGGGCATAATGTATTTAAATAACCCTTCTTGTAAAATATACTAAAATAATACATTTAAAATAAAATATAAATAAAATAAATTTAACAATATAATTTATTGGTTAAAAATATTTGTGGTAATATTGTCTGTTATATTTTATGTATCAAATTATATTATAATAGCTAGATTAATTCTTTATATATTTTTCATACATATAACCAACTACTTAAAAAATAAATACATAAATCAAACATTGTAGATATATAATATAGCTGCAATATTGTGTAAATATATAGGTATAATATTGTGAGAATATATAGCTGCAATATTGTGTAAATATATAGCTATAATATTGTGAGAATATATAGCTGCAATATTGTGNCTTGCGACGACACCGGGGCGTTGAGCAATTTGTCGATCAATGCAGTTGCGACCAATCGCGGGCGATGAAAACGCGACGATAACGTGGACCACGCAAGGTCATAATTATCAGCGGACACGGGTATATTGCGAATGGCGTCAGACGCAGAACCCTGCAGACATCCGATCAAATGTTGCATTTTATCGATTTTCGGTAAGTCGGTCCTATCACCAACAAGCGCGGAGAACCGATCGCGGAACGTCGGCCAATAATTGAAATCGCCATTGAACGACGGTAATGGAATTTCGGGTAGTCTAGATGCTGACTTGAATAGTGTGTCGCTGTTCTGATTTCGCTCGCCATGGCCGCGCTTAGTATTCTTAAAATCGTCGAAATTACCCTGCATGGCGATTGCCGTAGTGGCGTTGATAATAGAGAGCACTTCGGCTGGCAACTCAGCCGAATATTCGCTTTCGGCATTTATTTCCAATAGACTGTCTAGCACATCACTGTCCGCTGCTTCGAATTGTGCCCATAAATCGTCCAGAGTCGCCGCCGCTATATGCAATTCATCCATAAGACCAGGATCGTCCTTAACGCGTTTAGCGAGGCTGTTAACTGACCGAATTTTCTTGACCGCGATAGTGCGTTTTGTGTCAGCTCTAGTAATTAAACGCCTGACGCGTTTGATTTCCTTTTCTTCGGCAGTCTCGACCACGTTGACCGTTGGTATAATATTATGATGTAGTCGTAAAGGAAACAAATAGCAATAGACGGTCGAAAACCAACAATTCGCTTACCCAATACAAATTAAATAGATACCTGTTACAAATCAGATATAACAGTAACTGTACTAATATATGAATAATAAAATGATAAATACCTATAAGTGAATAATAACTCAATGTTACGAATGCGACACCACCGTCGACTTAAATAAATTATTTTAATTAGAAATCTATCGCTAACGATAATACGAATAATAGAAAAGGTCACTCGTTAATTGAATACTCGAAATCAAAACGCTAATGTAATAATAATGAAAACCACGCTCTGCTACCAGATGATTGCGCCGGATAGTTCTTACGCAGTATATTGGCAGTGGACTATTCCGACTCGCGCAGATTTCGGGAAGGTGACCTTATTAATTCAATAATAACAACTCGTCCTTTTAAGGCGCTTGGCGCACAATACATATAATAATACAAACGTAATAATAATATAACAATACGCTTCAGATGCGTGATCATACAAAAAAAAAATGATACATATAATACTAATGGATATCGATTGATAATACAAAAGAAAACACACACGACGGTTATAACAATCGTCGTGTTAACAACTAGTGATAACGATATGGGGGTGATACGTCTGACCTGGTAGATGACTGGTACTTTGCTCCACACGACGTACTTCTCCGTTGGCTGACACTTCCAAAACGAAAAACCGAACAGGTCACTCAGTGGGTTTGACAGTATACACTATTACGACTTACGAGAATGATATCCCAATGGACGGGTCCTTTCCGTGCAATTGACACGATTTAACAATGCGCCGGAAAAGTAAAAACATAGGTACGACCGGAACGGACGGGCATAATGTACATAGCCACGTGGGTACAAACGAACACCAAATTGCGGCGACACGGCATACAACAACGACTATGTAAGTCCACGATCTTAACACAGCGACGATATTAGAGCAAAAAAGGAATGTATCAACGGCTCGTAGTATCGCGCGTGAAAAGTGACGACCGTACGCACATAACAACAACGCACCCAACAGCGTGGCGAAAAAACGTAATAAAAAGGACGCACACGGTTAAACAGGAAAAGGCACAACGTAGCGTGCTATATATGCGAATGCGACAGACATCAGACAGCATTACGGAACCGGCATAACGGTCTTGTTACCAACGGCGCTACGCACCAAGAGGCAAGAGCGCGCTCCGATGCTGGTGATCGCAACGCATGCGCGGCAGGAATCGTCATTTGATAGGCATGGCGCGCTCTGGTATTGTCTGGTCCGAACAATATCGCTTGTAAAAATATCTGATGTATAATTATTATTTTATAGTTATTCACCAAATCTGAAATGAGGCTCATGTCACCCTTGTCGCCGCCTCAATACTCGAGTATGTCTCCAATGTACGATGATAATGATTTCGACCCTTCGCAGGCACAGGTAATTTATAACTTCATTGAAATAATTTAAGTATTAAATGTTATTATTTATAGGAAGCTGAAGAGGATAGGGCATTCAGAGAATGTTTAAAGGGCATTAACCCTACACAGGCGAACCCGACCACTAAGCCGAAGGTAATATACACATCATATAATTATTATTATTTAAATATTTAATACAAGTTTATTTTAGTCACAGAATGTAGAGATGGATCCTCCGATGTTACCACCGAGCATATTCGGCATTCACGAAGATCCGATTACATACGGAACACTCAGAGTCAGACCATCATATGTAATTTATATAATCATTTTTTAAATAAAAACATTATTTAATTGTAATTTTTTTTTTTCAGCCTATCGATAATATTGAGGATCTAAACTGGGTTGAGCAGTCGTGTGACGTAAACGATGGACCAGATTTTTTCATGGCACCATCCCAATTTATTACGCCACCTACATGAACATTCACCATGCATCCAACACCGTTTCGCAAAGTTAAGCGACAACTATTTTAATTTTTTGTACAATGTGTAAAATAAAATCAAGCGTGATACTTAAAACAAGTTTTTTTCATTTATTAGAAATAAGACACAATAATTACAAGGTATAAAATATTTACAAGGTATAAAAATAATTACAAGGTTTACAATTTTCTAACATCGCCACTAAACGGGTTATAAGTTATAATCTGGTCATGTAATATTAAGCAATGTGCTGCAGTTTTTTCTGGAATAACTGTATCCTTTTCAAATTCAATACGTATAGATCTGCGGTCGTCGACTTCACATTATCGTTTTGACGTGATAAATCAACTACGACGATTGGAACGTAGTTTTGAAAAATGTGTTTTGATGATAATGGCTCGCAATAGTCTCTCTCATAATACGATTTTTGAAAGTCCGTATAGGCCTTATACAAAATACTAGTTGTATTATTTTTAAAATCTGCACGAAAGTCTTCGTACGGATACACTTCAGAATTTAAGTGAACCTTAAGGTTATTTAGTTGACAGTGATCGTTTTCAATATTTTTTTTGCGATCAGTTTGTAATCTGATAAATATAAAATTTGCGGAAATGATTATTTTGGAAGTTATAGCCTCCCAAAGTTAACGATTTTACGATTATACACATGCGCGCAACACTACTATTTTACTTATAGTAGTATAGTAGTATATACTTTTATTATTTTTAACTTTTTTATTAATTTTAAACCATTATCCTCTAGCTCAAGCTGTTTAAAATCAAATAAATTTAGATGCTTACTAACTGCCATCTTAAAAGCTTGTGTAAGTTCTACATGCGACAACGCGACATACATTATAGTATCGTAAAATGATTATTATAATAACAAAACAATTATATCGAGCACAGATAATTAATATCCGATGGTATACCCAATTAAATAACTATATTCCTATTCATATTATAATTATGTTATTAAATATATCTTTTATAGATGACCAAATTACCTATAGTTAATTACCTACAGTAAGCAGGGCAGTGATTAAACAGTTTGCGGCACTCGTCGCTGCGCTCCTCGGCGCCGTCGCTCCGCTCCGCAAATCGAAAATATCCCCCGAGTCCCGACTTGCTATGCAACACCACCTTAAGTAGGTTACAGGGTAAGTTATGTCGTAGTATATGGGCAGTGTTACACAGTTAAAGTATAAAAACAATTAAAAAAGTCCTCCGGTCGCCAAACTCTAGGTCCTCGCGCGGCATTAGTAGTGTTGCGCGCATGCGTATAAACGTAAAATCGTTAACTTTGGGAGGCTTTAACTTCCAAAATAATAATTTCCGCAAATTTTTTTTTGCACCATCGTTCTTAACTCGTCAAAACAATCCTTTTAAAAAAAAAAAATTCCAAAAAAAAGGTGCCCGGTAATCTAGACTTATACCAAATCTCCCATAGTGGCTTAGTCGTACTGTAACGTGGTCGGGGAAGACCAGTTAAATATAAGATATTCAGGGAGGAGTTGTGTATCCTTTGAATATATTTATCCGTAGCTCGGGAGCAGGAATGTTGGGATCTTATAGTTACAAATGAATACAGATTGATTTAAATTGTTATTAAAATATAATTTAATTACATATAATTTACTTACAACTAATTTATTGGCAGCCCGGAGTTCCTATTCACGTGACGGTGTCGCGCAAAACCGAGAACTGGCGTACCCTTACATAATATTCGCATTTGGCCGTAGCCTTACAATGGTATCATAACAGGAGGGGCTCAATATATCTAGTCAGCATATTCTATATATTATGTTTATAAGGTATATAATAATATATATGTACATGTATATATGTAGGCTATACGTATATAGGTGACAAAGTATAAGTGACGATGTCACCATCGTTACAGTACCTCTACCTAGAATTTTAAAAATGTAAAATGTCTGATTCCGATACTGAAACATTTGACGTTAGTACCTACTTAAAAAATTGGTCTTTAATTTAATTATCAATACTATTTTTATTCATACTACTGATTTGTAATAAATGTTTTGATGTGTATTCCAACACTTCAATTTATACATGCAACCAATAAATGTTTATAAGTTTGATACAGCTAAATTGGAAATTCAACTTAGGTTATATTTTAGAAATATTAGTTGTAGGATTTCAAATTTTAAAAATCACAAACATTTTCAAATTAAATTTGTTTTCATGAACCGTAAGCACTTACCAACTGTCAAATAATCATTATTATTATCTATACTAGACAATTATATGAATTGCACATTATAATTATTGAAATGTTCAGGTATATAGTTGATGACATTTGCAAAGAAAAAATATACCTACACATTTGTTAAAAAAAAAGAAACCTTGGAAGAAATTGATTTATTTCCAATGTAGTATTCATTGTTTATACATCTTCGGTTTATTGTAACACGTTTTAACTTTTACACTTGTAAAAAAAAGCGTTTCATGCACTCAAAATGTATAAATGTAATGAAATAATTTTACACACAAAGTTACTGGACCATATTAGATATTGTAAGTACAGTAGTTGTAGTAATGGAATAATAGTAATAAAAAAATGTAGGTAGATACTTAAATATTTAAAAATATCTTATATTTTAATAAAATATTTCTGAAATCCTTTATTCTTACTTCTTACATATGGAGGGAATTATATTTCAAGTTGTTCCATATACCTAAATGAATAAAGTAAATAGGATTTGAAAGTGATTTGGCCTGAGTGGTTTTACGACTTTGTGTTACAAGCTGTATTACATTAGTGATGTAACGAAGACCTTCGTTGTCATCCATACATACCCATTTGAAGACTTATTTATTTTTTATTGTCGTTTTGGGATTTTGGCCGCTCGTCAGTGATTATTCTTCCATGAAATCTGCTTTAGAGCTTAAATGGGAATTTTCAATTATATTTAAGATAATTTTTAATGGTATCTTGAGGATATTGAGTATTATTTTAGTATATAACATTTGTGTCCAATTATAAAAATTGTTCTACTAAATTGCAAGATCGATTAATCGTCATCTGAAATTGTAAGAAATAGAATGAATGCAATATCACCCGTGAAATAGTTTTTAATTTCATAATATATTACGTGTCCATAAAAAATTCCATACCTATTCATTTTATTAATTTGTTTGAAAGAAATCTGCAAGTTCCATAAATTAAGTAATAAATCAGTCGATCATCAATTTTTTATTTTCATATAGAGGACGGTTGATAGATTCATTCCACTCATGTTTTTTTTTTTTTGCAAAAAGAGGGCAAGCAAGTAAGGGCTAAGAATATATTTTTGAATTTGTAATCTTTGATATTGTGGTTTTATTCGTCGAGTACCCTAAATTTTTTAAGTTTAATAAACTATTAATGTAATATTGTAACATTAGTTATATACTTATACATGTACCTATTTTAATAATATTAGTTCTACTCGTATGAACTATGATAAAATAAAAATTTAAAATTATAGCACACCATAATAATAATAATATAGTACTATTGTCTATTAATATAAGTTAGTTGATAGGTATACATATATTTAAATTAGAATACTATACAATTACTTTTATTATGATAGTTAATACTTAATATTAGTATCAACAATTTTAGTATAGTAAATCATAATGAAGAATGCTTTAAGTTGAGTAATAATATTATTTTCTGATTTGTATTTAACCATTGTAATATTTTATGCACAAATAGTTAAGACTTTAATTAATAAATTCTCAAACATTATATTATTGTTATAGATCATGAATAAGAAACGTTCAGTTTTATATAATTGTATTCAAAATTAATTTTGATTGAATAATAATTAATGTTTAATTATGTCTTAGCTAAAAAATTAATTTCATTTTTAATAGTTCCGATTTTCATACCTTGTAAATTTGTTATGATGTTAATAAAATAATAAATCATTTTTTTGTTTTATGTTTTTCTAGGTTAGGTTTTTTATGCTTTTGGTTTTATTCAAAAAGTTTAAATGTACCTACTACCTACATTTGACTTCAGCATAAATCTGTATTTACTTCAAATGAATAAAGGTTTAAAAATACACATACGTTAAAAAATCTTAGGCTCCTACTGTACAGACGTACAGTTAACATTGAAATTTAACACAGGACGGAAGCATAACTTCTTATTAATTTGGTAAGTTTTTGTTTATGTGATAAAAGTTTTGAAATAAAGGTTTGCCTTTTTTAGTTCTTTTAAATGTTGTTTTTATATATGTTCATGAAACTAAAAATTAGTTTTATATGACCCATGTTGGTTTGTTTTATGATGAATGTTCAAGGTGATATAATTAATACACGTTAAATAGTCGTATATTATATNTGAAGATGAACTTACTTTTTACTTGCAAGGAAACATTTACTATATAATCGTACTTATCACTTTTATTGATCGTTTAGGTCATAACTCATCACTTGTAGCAATATATTTTTATTATTTTGCAATAGTTATTAAAAATGTTTTTCAAAATGAAATGTTATACAATTGCAATGTATATTTACAATACGGTATACAGAAAACGGGTTCTTTGAAATATTGAATGTCATTGGCATTTTTTTATTTTTGGTAAAAGAACATCGAACGTGCACAACGATGGGTATAAACGTCCGCAAACACCACATGACGTAATTTATGTAAATTCTATACTAATGTTAAAAAAAAGTAGAAAAAAGAGATTGAATATAAATTTGCTATAAATATAATATTACAGAGTACGAAGGGAAGGACGTATATGTGAAAACGTTTCTTTCTGTAATGTGTGTATATATATATATATAATTTTATATAACATTGTTTGTGTTTTTAAATTACAATGCCAATAATGTCAAGATAATAATTGTTCAACATATAATCCTTTATTTTAGATTCTGTAAGGAGCCATGCACGTATCTATAGATTTTACAATGATGGGTTTTTTTGTGACTCTCGTCTCCAAGCGAAACAGAACAAATTGTTCAATTTTTATCTTTGAGGATGGATTCTGATAGAAAATTGGATCATGTTCAAAAGTAATAAATTTTTAGTACCGGTCAAAAAAATATTTGAATGCATTTGAAATTTTTTTTTTCATTTAATGCATGTTATAATATTTGTATTTGTGTAAAAAAGGTTGAAAAATAACTTTATACTATTTTACTACGGTTTCCTTAAAATATTTGAATAGTACATCTATGGCATATACTTAATATTAATATAGGATTATACAGTAAAGAACCCTAATATAAATAGGGCAACTTAGTGTAATTTAACATCCAAATTAATATCTGATATTTCCAATTTATTTAGAAAGAGTAGTTTTTGCATTAATCTAATATTTAGAAATTTTTTTGTATTGCAATTATTTTTTGTTCTCAAACAAACACTAAACAAATCCAAGTCATTAATACCAATTAATTTAGAAATTAATCCTGGAAGTTTGAAGTGGAGACGTTGCTAATTAATATTTATGGTAAACCTCCTAAAATAGTTTTTAGTCTATTACATAGTATTATAACTGAACATTTTATATTTGAACTCTCGAGTAAATGACGAACTTTGAAGTTTTAATAATATTATAATCTACGTCATAGGAAAGGGCTCTTAAACAATTGCGTTTAACTATAGATAACTGTACAACATTGTAAAATGATTAATAAATTAGTGGTTAGGTACTGTTAAAAGTAAGCTGTAGACCAGTTGGTTTCAGAATGTTTTCCATCACAGCTCATTATTATTAGTTATTTTAAGTTCGGTACATTTTGGATAAACATTGTCTACTTTTGAAAATAAGTACTTTAGGATAGAGAAACACATGTTAAATTTAGACTGCATCTTTCAGATTTCTAAGACATGTATTTGAATGTATTGATGGAGTGATTTTACTTATTTTTTGATTTTTCAGAAAAATAAACATGCATACATAAATATATTCATGAAACTATTCAACTTCAAATATTTTCAATGTAGTTATGAATTTAAAAATATAAAATATCTGAAAATATAAATA
>NW_019101198.1:0-13598 GCF_001856785.1 Myzus persicae | reverse complement strand
AATTTCATTCGCAGTATCTAACTTACTTAGAAGCTGCTGTTGTACTTGTATCATACTCTCTTCTCTCTTTTCCAGTCTGTCTAATCTATAAAAAAAAAAGCTTATGGAATAATTACGGATTATAAAATATTTTTTTATTTACACTTCTTGTCCTACTAACCGTTCATGGAGTTGTGCTGTGTTTTCATTATTACATTCTATTTGTATTTTTTTCAATATTTCAAATTTCTCAAACCAAACAGGCATTTTGTCACTGTTGTTTAATTTTAATAATGATGGACGGTGCGTTGGTGATGGACTAGAACTTGATGCTGGTGATGACAATTCTGGAGTATTCAAAACATGAGATTTTGTTACTGATGGAGTAGATTCAGACCTAGAAGATTCATGCAACAAATCTGTAACATGGAAAAATATACTATAACTAATTTTATTTAAATCAAAGTAATAACTTGATTAGCTATTACAAGTGTTATAAATATAACAATTACGTTAATGAGTTAAAATCATTTTTAGTGAGGAGCAAAAATGTATACAAGGTACCCACCCACCCCTACTTCTTTATCCATTCTAACAGCATTTCCACCATAGCAAGATATTCAACATTTACAAAATATGCATACATTTGTAGAGATTTGTGTAATCAGATGTACCTACTTAATTAGTTAAATTATCACACTCATTAATTATCTTGTATCTTGATTTATATTTAGTGTGTGTAGATTTCATAATGTTTCTTACGTTGGTATAGGTATGAGTTAGCACTTAGCACCAATTGTTACCAGTGTAATGGACCATGTACAGCACACTTGTGCACTAAATTTAGTAGACTAGGTAGATTGTGGAGGGGGACCACCCAACTACCAAAAATGTTGAGGCGTGATTGCTCCAAAATAATACTTTTGCCACTGATTATTATACAATTAATTCAGTCCTGTAAAGAATACTTTTAAAAAGTACTTGAGTAAATACTCAAATACATTTTTTTTAAAGTATTTAAGATAGGTACTACTCAAATACTTTAATTGTATAGTATTTCAAATACTTTTCAAATACTTTTGGTTTTTAAAGTGGGTTTCTAATTATTGTAATATAGACACATAGGTAGTGGGTTTATAAACATTTTTATTTATTATATATTAAATATATTTAATACTATATATTTAATACAAAAAAAGTATTTAAAATACCATTCAAAATACTTCATGCTGAAAGTATTTAAAAAGTTATTCAATACTTAAAAAAGTATTTGAATACTTTTACTCAAATACTTTACAGGACTGACAATTATACATATAAATTTCATTATGTCTCGTGCGCACGCCAATGGTAAAAGGTAATTGTAAATACTTCCTTAAAAAAAACTAAGATATCTTACTTTCTGGAGGTGAAATGGTCTGTTTTGATACTGATGACATTGCATCTTGCATTAGATCATAATATTGCCATTTTACGCCTCCATTTCCACTGCGTTTACTAGCATCGTGTACCTGTCGGAAGCGTGTGAGCAGTCGTCTCCACTTTTCATCACAATGCTTCGCAGTATAATTGTAATTTTTATTTGTCATTTGGTTGGCAATTTTTTGCCAGAGTGCAGTTTTTTGGCCCTTTTTTTTAATTTTTTCAAATTCGGCACTCATTGGACCTCTTATTGCAATAAGCATTTTTGTAGCTGCCACTGGCCATACATCTATAAAAAATAAAAATAAAAATTTCATATCGTCAATTCTCAAATCAATGAAATACATACTCGGATTGTCTGCTTGATTATTATTTGCCTGTACTTCACCATTCAGTTCCTCATCATATTCTTCAACTACCATATCTTGGAATTCATCTAAACAAAAGTAAAACGAGACAGAAGTGTTTAAAAAAATACTTCATTATGTAAATTACATTTACCTCCATACTCAGCATCATGTCCCATAACAATTATCTCATTTTCCGAGTCCATGTTAATATTTTTTATACTACTAATACTACTAGGTCTCTTTTATGAGCAGGTAGTTATATTATTATACTTAGTAGTATATTTTTAATATATAAATCACGTTTAATAGTTAAAATTTATTGTACAGAATATGCATATTGCATATTTTTATTTTTTAATTTGGTTTAGTGTAAAAATTGATAGTGAATGATGTGATAACAGATAACAAGGGGAAATTCAGGTTTAGGGTGGGGACGGATCGTGATCGGTATTTTTCGACCACCTCGCTACAGTGGTCGAAAAAAAGTAAACCGTTGTGTCTCGATTCTTAACCGGTTTAGTCCAGCGAATTTCTTAATACTGCACCGGTTTACTTTTTAAGGGGAAATCTACACCGGTTTAGTCTGGCGAATTTCTTGGATGTGTACGATGTACCCACTACCCAGTACCCGTATATTTTGTAATTCGATAATTAATAATTTTATTTATAACCGCGCGTCAACTTATCAAACGGTTTTTCCGGTGGAGACCGCCGTCTTTACGGTGCAATCATTGTCATATTTATTTTGGTAGATACACTGATAACCACAGTCGCCAGTCACCAGTAAAGTTCACCACTACACGTTCGGTGATACGAATGATGTTTATTTTATTCCTTATTAACAGTATTATAATATTATAATATAAAATTTATAAAATATGTTTAAGTATAATAATAATATGTCTGACGTGTGTCCAGGCCCACCCTAGGGAGAACACATTATATCGACAAAAATGTTCTGATGAATAATGATCGTATAATACAATTTTTTTTTTAATATTTCAATAAGACTATTAATATTTAAATCTTTAGAACTACTATAAAGAATGCATATAGTTATATTAGTAGGTACGCATTTACTAAAATATTACATTACATTATTTTACTCATAACCTATATTATATTTTTTCTCTTTCAAATTTCAAAACAGATCAAAAAATAAACAAGAAAAAAATACTAAATAGGTACTGTTTTTGGGAACTTAAAAGTAACTCTTAGCCAGGGCCGTATTTAGGAGTTGTGAGGCCCAACTTAGATAGGGCATATATTATATACAATTTTCCTTTTTTTTTTTATGGCAAGATCTAAAAAGAAAGTAAAAAGTGCGAAACCCTAAGCGTGAGCTCTGTTCGATATCTTTAAAAAGGACGACCGTGCTTTTATTGCTAGCATCCTTCGCTATCGCTGGTGTACACTGCATATGAATTATGGGTAGCACATCACACAATTTGATTAAAAATGTACTTTTTACATTCTTACTCTTTAGTACCAACTGAGATAATGATGACATATATTATATTATATATATTATTAATATACTCGTTTCCATCTAAATAATTTCCATACATTATATTAGAAATGTACCCACGATGGCACAATGGATTGAGTACGAGGTCTTTGCAATTCGGTTTATTTTTTTAAGTATATCATTTACGCGCATCAGTGGCGTAGCCAGGATTTTGTTCGAAGAGGGATGATCAATTTTTGTAAAGAACAATAAGATTTTTGTAGTAATTTTCATAGACCATTAAAAATTTAAATAATTTTTAAATTGTCTTGATATTTCGGAGGGGGGGCTGCAATCACCTCAACCATCTTTCTGACTACGCCACCGACCCGCGTTTATTGAATATATTAGTTATTATTGGTATTAGGTACAATCAACATTTATTTTACCGTATTATTTATATTTATTTATGTAATGTAATATATATATATATATACTATATACTATAATATTATATATTATATACTTACATAAGGTTATTTAATTTTCATTAAATGTTCAATATTCCATTTTGATATATTAATAGAATTTAGTCAATATGAGTTTTTAACATTTATATGCTTTCTTACAAATAAATTATAATTCAATTATTAAAATTATTGATTTACAAGATTAATATATGTTAAACATTTATTTTAAGTGTATTTTAAATGTTTAAATGTCATTGAATTTTTAATGTTGTATTTACATATAATTCTTAACATTTAATAAAAATTATTTTTTAATATTTCTTTCTAATAAAATGTAAATTTAATTTTAAATGTTTATTTTTCAATATAAAATAAATGTTGAAATATATTTAAATTTTAGTTTTAAAAAGTGTAAGGTTATATCGTGGTTGTATAAATGTTTAATAGTAAACATTTAATTTCCAATCAAAATTAAACATTTATAAAACCATTATGATTGACAATTGTTGTGTGGGTGAGGTTTCAGACCCAAAATGTCGATTTCTACTAATATTTTACTTTTTCAGGAGAAAATCCTTTCGGCCTTAAATCAACGCGTTCAATTGGACACTATTTAACAGACTTTCAGAAAGCGTTTGATAAAGTTAACCACAACATTTTATTATATAAATTGTCTTGTTTTGGTGTTCATGGTACATTTTTTAATTGGTTAAAATCTTATCTATGTTCTCGTACCCAGATGGTAAAAATTAATAGTTATGTTTCTAATGATTTTTTGGTTAGCTCTGGTGTACCTCAAGGATCGCACTTAAGACCCCTCTTATATATTTTATTTATTAATGATTTACCATCTATTTTTGATAGTTCAGTATAGGTGTTGGAACGGTTTAGGTAAATGATAATGGTAAATTTGTATGCCTCATAGAGAGGATGGTCAAATTTGTTCCAGTTATTCAAGAACATGTTCGTCGAATAAAAAATGGTGAAACTCATGATCATTATTTTGGTCACCAAATACAAGATGAACTGAATGAACTTATAGCACAAACAATTCGTCAACAGATTGTGGAAGATATCAATGAAGCTAAATACTTTTCTATAATGATGGAATGCACTCCATATGTTAGTAAAGAAAAGTAACTTTCTATAATTATTCGTATTCTAGATATGGGAAACAAAAGTATGTCTACAATACCTTGTATTAAAGAATATTTTATTGAACAAATTAAATAGTATAGGCATTGATCTAAAAGATTGTCGTGGACAAGCGTATGATAATGGTGCCAATACCAAGGGGTTCAATCAAGAATAATAGCAAAAATCCTAGAGCATTTTTTTCACCATGTGCGTGTCATGATTTAAATTTGTTGTTGGGCGATATAGCAAAGAGTTAAACAGTAGCGGTTGGGTTTTTTGGCACTATGCAAAGAATATACTGTTTGTTTGCATCTTCTACAAAACGCTGGGATATTTAAAAAAAAACATTGTACTTTCTTAACACTAAAACCACTTTACCACTTTCAGAAACTAGATGGGAATGTCAAGTCAACAGTAACAAAGCTATACGTTACCAAGTACCTGAACTTATTACCGCATTAGAATAAGTGGCTGATAATACTTCAGATCCAAAAACGAAAAGCGAAGCTCAGTCATTAGTTACAAATGAACTAGAAAGTTATGAATTTATTCTTAGTTTGATCATTTGGTATGAAATATTAGTCGAAGTAAATACTGTAAGCAAAACTTTACAAAATATTTGTATTCATTTGGACAAATGTAGTAACCTTTTAAATGGTCTTATACAATTTTTTAAATCATTTCGAATGAATGGTTTTGAATCTTCAAAAATTAAAGCTAATGAAATATTAGATGTCTTGAATACTGACAAAAAATTTAAAAAGAAGCGTCTTAGAAAGACAAAAAAGCAATTTGATTATGACAATTCTGATAAATGAGGATCTTGAAAACAATTTCTGAATAGTTTATTTTAATGTAATAGCTGATGGAGCTATATATTCATTTAGTAAACGATTTAATCAATTTCAAATTTTTAACAATTTCAGCTTTTTATACAATTTTATTTTTTTTATTTTATTTTTTTTATTTATTGATCGAAAAGAAAGAATATACATAAATTATTTTTATAAATAACATTTTCGATTATCTATCTTCTTTAAGCAAAGCTTGTGTTGGAGATACAGAGTTATTAAATTATGTAATATAGTTATTTATAAAGGAAATTATACTAAATTAAAAGTTTAAATACATATACAACTAAGTAAACAAATAACAATATATTTTTTTTTTTTAGAAATTATACATGATAAAACAAAACTATAAAATAACATTATATTCAAACATACACGAATAAAACAAATATAGATTAAAATTATTTACATAGCTTAAAATATAAAAAGAACTTGATTTAAGGTAAATTGCACCGTAACCAAGTAGTATATATTTGTATGTTCATAATTCGTTTTTCCGCGGTATTTTTTTTTGTTCAAGCGGGAATGTTCCACTCGGACGACTCAGAATTACCGTATCACACAATACGGTGATTTGACCCTGAGTGTCCACCTATTTACTAGTGATGCACAACGATATGTTTTCCATTACCGATATCGATTCTTTAATATTGATATCGTATCGTGATATCGAATTACAAATGATATCGATATCGATATACGATATAATGATATAAATATAATATATTAATTTATAAAACTAAAAAGTTTTCAGTTTTTACTAAAAACATAAAATAATACCAATAATACTATAACCATACTGGTACTACTTACTTATTTATTATAAACAATATGATATTATAAAAAGTTTACATCGTATATTATTATTAATGCTTATTAAAAAAAATAAAATAAAAACTAGAAAAACAAAGTATTTACTAAATATTATTTAGTATATTTAGTAAATAATATTTAATTAAAATTATGGATGGTATATTATTCATTATTCACTGCTTCCTCCAAATTTTGAATAATTGCTTCCTAAAAATTAAAAATATTTAATATTTAATTAAAATAATAAAATTTATTATATTTAATAGCTCATATTTTCATACCATTACATTATCCTTATTTGGTTCATCTTTTTCTTTCAAATATGAATTCAAAAAAAGTAATTGATTGACTCTGTCCGGTGATAACCGATTTCTTCTTTTAGTAATGATTTGACCAGCTTCACTAAACAATCGTTCGCACGGAACACTTGTTGCTACTTCACTTAAATATTTGTTTGCCATCTGTGAAACTGCAGGATATATTCTCTCATTGTATTTCCACCATAATAATGGATCTTGATTATGACTTATTTTAGCTGTCATGCTTTTATACTTATGAAGTTCATCTTCATCTTCGTTCTCTTCATCACTATTAGCCATAAGAGATCGTATTTTTTTGGTCGGTGGTTCGACTGGTTCGTCTTCATCAGAATTTACATTTTGACCATAATCACGTTCAACTGCTGTTATTGGATTCGTTTGGTAGTTTTTAACTTCATTTTCTAACTGTTCTCAGACGGAAATTTTTTGGGCATTCGGTAAAAAATGAAGTTTGTGGTATCTAGGATCTAGAGCTGAAGCTTTTGACAGTATAATGCTCATCTGATCTTTTCTTGCATGCAATTTAAAAGACTTTTAATTAATCGATTGGCAATTGACGCAGTTGCATATTTTTCCCCTCCCAATGTTTCAGTCACTGATTCAAACGGTTCTAACACTGTCACCAAATCATTCATATTTTTAAATTCATTAGACGTTATAAGCCACTTATCCGTTTTTCTATTTTTGGATATTACGTTATTAATTGAAACTCGGTGTCGTAAAATACTTTTAATCATTAAACACGTAGAATTCCAGCTAGTTATACAGTCTTGTATTAGCTTACTTTTATTTTCATCACATTTTTCTTGTTCTTTATCAAATTCATGCTATGCTGACGAACTTCGATTAAAATGCGCAACAATTGCTCTCAACTTGTTCGTTAATAATTTTACTGATTCATTTTGAAGCACGGTGTTCACAGATAATTGAATAGAATGTGCAGTACATCTAATTAAATTGTCCTGATCTAGGTCTCTAATAGCCTTTACCATATTAGACGCATTGTCACTAACTATAGCACACACTTTATGTTCGATTTTCCAATTTTGCATAACAGATTGTAAATTTTTTGTAATATTATCTGAAGTATGCGATTCCGGTACCTCAACCGTTTCTAAAATTCTATTGCGTAATGTCCAATTGTCCAAAAAATGACATGTTATACCCAAGTAATTGTTGTTTGCCATAGATGTCCAAAAGTCAACAGTTAAACATACATTAGGTATATTTTTTAAAACTTCTTTTAAATTCTCCCTTTCTACTTTTGCCATTTCGTCAATTTGTCTTGTTATAGTCATTCTACATGGGACAATATATTCGGGTACAGCTATATGCATGAACTCACGAAATCCTTCACCATCTACTATACTAATTGGTTTTAAATCTTTGATAACAAATGTCATCAAACCTTTAGTAAGCTCTTTACTACGATCACTCTTTACAGATAGTTTTGAGGTATATACTTTAAAATAAGTTTGAATACCACTTGATAAACTGGATTTTGTTGATGTACACGTTTGCAAATGTGATTTCAAATTAGTGGTATTATCACTGTACGCAATAACAGAATTACACACGCGACAATGCACTTGTTTTTTATTTAATGTTAAGCCATTATCATCTATTTTAAAGCCAAACTGAGTCCATACATGACTTCGACCTCCAGGCAATGGTACTAATTTCATATTACTCATAATAATAATTTAAATTAAATGCTATTTAAATATTATGTGAATAAAATACAGGAAATAAATTCGAAAATCGACTACGACGACCGACGGAAATAACGAGACTAACTGCAATATTAATATTGTACAAATTCTATCATGTTCATGTTTATAATGGGTTCCTTAACGTTATAGTATTGCTTATTATTTATTAGTAAACACTAATCTTTCTTTATCGTTCATTAAATGTCAAAACTGAAATAAACAGAAAATACCTTAAAATCTTTAATTAAATGATATCGAATATCGATGTACTTTCGATAAATTAGTCTAACGATATCATAAAATTGGCTCGATATCGATATCGAAATACAATATCGTTGTGCATCACTAATAGTAGGTTTAATGACGAGGGAAAACGAATGGAAAACCTCAACAAAACCACTAGTATACGAGTATTTCAATGACGTAGCGCGAGATGACGACATGCCAGAGGTGGGCGTAGCCACTATTATATTCAAACAGTTAGATCCACCACTTCTTACGGGGGAGGAGAACCGGGAACAGTTAATCGCGTATCGAAAACTAGCAACGCGAGTAACAAAAGAATTTTATGTGAACAACCCAGACATTAGAGTAGAGTTGTGGGATAGGTTCAAAATTACGTGTATTATGAGAATTATGAGTAAAGCGAGACCTAGATTAAACTAACACATATCATAAGAAGTATCATTAATAATTAAAGTATAATTAAATATACATTCAAAAAAATAACCAATATTAATATATCTTAACAGAAATGACAAAGTGAGGCCGGTGGGTGTGGCAACCAGTTTTTATGTCAACGAACAGCCACCGAGACTGACGGGAAACGAAACAATTAAAGAATTAAAGTTGTACGAAAAGATGGCAGGAACAGCTATGACATGCTTAGGGAAACTAAAGAAAGAACGTGGGTCTTTCCAGACAACACAAAATGGTTTAATTTCCTATTGGATTGTGACAGTAGGATTTCGCACTTAAAAAGACCCGAACCACGAGGAGAATATATACAATGGATTTCATAAATTATCATTGTCATATATTCACTCATGTTATAAAAAAAAATAATAATAAAAATAAAACAAAATAAAAATAAAAAATAAATAAAAAATAACGTATGTGTATTAACTTTGTTCTAATAAACATATATTATGTTGTTTGGTAGGTTCATGTTAATAACGACAATGCAAGGACAACTACCATATACTGTCGAAGAATTTAGGAACCAGACGACACTATTCTGTGAAAATCAAGGGCAAATTCGGGTAATAGGGGCCCATTGGCAATTCCTTACCTACATGTCCTTACAAAATTACGATAATAGGCAAGACAAGTTAAATAATGAAATAGGTGTAATGACCAGTCATCGTAAAGAAAAATTAACGGAATACGAGATATGTTCTCGATTTGATAATATACTAAAAACAATGTTCTAAGAAATCTCAATACAACGGTAACAAATGTACGAATCAATTGGTAGATACATCTCAGAAAACAAAGGGGAATCCACACCAGGACCTTTTAGACGAAAAAGGGGATTAATAAATGTTATGGGATCCGCTATGAAAACATTATTCTGAGTATGTGATGACGATTGTGCAACGGAAGCAGCAGAACAAATTGATAGAATAGAACATAGTAACGAAAGAATGATACATATTCTTAGAAATCAGACAACTGTCGTGAAATCAGCAATTACGGGTATCAGTAGTGCATCTAATGGGATTAATAAATTATATTCGGAATTGGGGGAGAAGCAGGGAATGCTTTATACGAAAATTAAAGAATTAGTTAACAATACCCAAACCTTGGAAACACTAATTCTAACCAACCGTATACACGGTATATTCACAGCACTGTTAACACAGTATTCTTATGAAACGACTACCATAAGTGCTATCATTACTGCAGCCAGAACGGGGGTAATCCACCCTTCACTGATAACGCCACGTAAACTCGCTAAACATTTAACCGAAATAAAATTGAATTTACCAGTAAATTTAAACTTACCTATGGGAACGAATCCAAGCGAAATATACGAATTAAGTAAAATTACTAAAATGGCAGTTTTCTATTGTAACAATCTGACTACGCTCGTTTGATGGTGTTGAGAATAAATGAACAAGAGTTTGGTTTTTCTTTATAATTTGAATACTTTTTTATTTTATTAATACAAAACACAATAAATTTACTAAGTCCAAAATGACTATTTTAAATAATGAAGACTAGCGAGATGTGACTTTCATATCCTAGCTCCTAGCTTGTCGTTGGTGTTGGTCCATTTTTTTTTTTAATCGTTTGCATATCCACACCACTCGACAACTTGCAGTGTATGTACATAAGCAAAACGATGTCAAACATTTTATCGATAATAATATAATAAATCTAAGGCATTAGGTATTTTATTTATATACCTGGCTAAATCCATACAAATTGGGTTCGTTAATTCCCGATCTATGACCATGTCAATTAAAAATCTTTTTATATTTGTCATTATTTCTCGAATCTCTGTATTTTCATATGGCATTAAGATAGAATTATTTGCAGTTATTATATGTATATCAAAACACTCTGTAAAATTAAACCATTCCCCTTGTTCTGGATTTATATGTATTTGTGTTGCTAGATTTATATTAATTTCTTGCAACAATTGATTTGCTCTATCCATGTTTATTGGATCCTATAAGATAAATGTTATTATTTTTTTTTTATTTATTTAACTATTTGTTTATTATTTTTTTTTATTGTGAGGTATCATTGTTTAAAATTTTGAGCTAGATTCTCATATTTATATTGCCTTATCACATAGTCAAATATACACTTTGTATAAATGACGTCTGTGCGAGGATCATGGGCATATGTTAGTTTATGCTTTTTATGACATATTTTATGGTGAGTCTCCTCTAGGTTCATTAATAATCCCCTTTTGTCGAAATATCCTATCTCTAACTCAAATAATACCTGTTTGTTCTCTAATTTTCTATCATTATCGTAAAATTTTTATTAAAATATTTATCATAACAAGTTATATTTAATATCGGAAATTGAACTATACCTAACCTTTTTAAAATATTTTTATCTGAACTTCCATTCCATACTACTATCACATTAATTTTATTGTCCCTTAATATATAATTGGTTATATAGTTTACATTTAAACTATTGACCTCTGCTCTTAAACTTTTTTCTAATTGGTCCAAACAAGCGTCTCTCAATTCCGTTTTACAACAGTAAATACGTTTAATCTCCCTTTGCGCTACCAGAAGTTCTTGGTCTCTCATAGGTCTGACCTCTTCATTCACTGGTAGATACAACGGTCGACCCTCTAATTTTCTGATTTTAAAACGGTCCAGACTGGTTTGATATTGCTCCTGATATTAGCACCATACTAGTTTTATGTATCATCGAAAATTCAAAGTCCATTATAATGAACTTATGTGTGTCCTTTCTATAACATCATATATATTAGTTTACTAAATATTTTATTTTATTACATTTTATAATAACATATTTTTTACATTGTTAATGATCTCTTTTTTTTAAATATATATATACCCGCTTAAATTTGCCTTTCACCTATGACACATGGTAGATTTGTATTTATTGAAAACCTATCTGGAGTATCTGTTATTATTTCCTCACGAATAACACTTTTGCTAGCACTTTCATAGGGCACAGTTTTTACTATAGGTCTCTGTGTCTCATATGATTGTTCTGGCCTTAATTCTATGTTTTCGCTTCTATAAAAAGTACTCATACTTTTAGGTTCACTCTTATTTTTAGGCTCATTCATATAATATTCTTTACTTTGTACTGGTCGTGATCTATACGTTCTTTTTAAATCCATATTACATTTATACATTACATATAAGATTAAAATTAGTATGAAGGAAAATAACAATAGTCCTATTATAGCATATATTAAATAATGATGGTTAGTTTGAACATGTCCATTTTGTCTATCCAACTCATTTTCTACCATTAGTTGTATGTCGTCTAGTGAATGAGCTAATTCATGAATATTATCTAGTTTTAATAAATCGTTTTTATGTTTGTATTTAGGCATTTCCAAAGCTGGTATGGCTTTAGGAATTTTCATCGCTAAACTACCTTCGCTCAATTTAGGTATGAAGTTTACATAGAATTTATATTTTATTTCCCTAGTTGGATTTAATACTATATCATTGGCATAAGCTCTGCAATCCTGATTTAAATATATTAGTCCCTGACTTTGGATTTTTAGGATATATGGTTCTGTTTCCCGCTGACATGTTATCGTTAATGTGTCATTAATAGTTGTGTATAATCAAGTGTTTGAATATTTTAATTTATGATATATATTTTTGGTAATTATTATTACTCCTGCTTCACAATTGTTTGTTAAAACTTCTGGATTTTTAAATAATGATATTTCACATGGTTGTCTAACCGATTCATATTGTATTGGTTGAAATTCTGGGCATATATTAAATAATTCTGTTTCAGTGCAACTTAAGTACTTAACAATTGTGTTTCTGTAAAAGTCGTATAATGTCGTCTATTTTTCGTTATTCCTACATATTGAAATTCTGGTTTTAAAACTATACTGTGATTTTTATTAAATCTATGTGGTATTGGTAAGATTTTATACAAGGTTAGTTCAAGTTCTGTTACTAATGGAATTTTTATTAAAAATACTATTTGATTACCACTATAATACACCGCCATTTTAGTTATTTTACTTAATTCGTAAATTTCGCTAGGCTGTGTTCTCATGGGTAAATTTAAGTTGATGGGTAAATTTAATTTTATTTTTGTTAATTGTTTGGCTAACTCCCTAGGAGTTACTAGACTTGGATGTAAAATTCCTGTTCTTGCCGAAGTTATTATAGCACTTATAGTTGTTGTCTCATAAGAAAATTGTGTTAGTAGGGCAGTAAAAATACTATGTATTCTATTACTCAAAACTAACGTTTCTACAGTATGTGTGTGGTTGGCTGCTTCATTTAATTATTTATATAACATACCTTGTTTTTCACCTAATTCAATATATAATTTATTCATTTCTGTAGAGGCACTACCTATTCCTTGTACTGCTGATTTTACTACAGTGGTTTGATT
>NW_019101197.1:0-13890 GCF_001856785.1 Myzus persicae | reverse complement strand
TCTGACCGAGTGGCGGGCCAGCGATAGCTAACCTGTATATCTTTAACCGTGATAAGTATATTTTTATCTATCTCAGTGTCTATATTATCATAGAACCATAATTCTTATGTTTATAATTAATAAATCACGGTTTATAATATAAGGTTCTATGCATAATATGATAATATACCAAAATTTCCCGCATAAATTTAAATAGTATTATAACTATTATTTATTGTAAATAATCATAGGTCCCAAATGTTTTAGTAGTAATATATAGTACCAACATGTATTATTAGTATTGGGATTGCCAGTGATATTTATATTTCTGTAGAAGGTGCTTTTTATTCACACTGTGATATTCACAGTGGATAAAAACTTAGTGATTCCTCATATTCGTAATATTGAAGTGTATTATTTTTTGAAGTGTAAAGTGTATTATTATTCAATAATATTCAAGTGCTAAAGTATGGGTAAGCCACAATACTTACAAAAGTTTCGTAAAGAATGGCTTCAAGACAAAGATTTAAAAAATTGGTTACTTGAAATTGATACAAATTCCTCTTAAGCCAGATGTAAGTATTGTAAAACCGAAATAAATGCCAAGCGGTTTGATTTGTTGACGCATGCTAAATCAAAAAAACATTTAAATGCTGTTGGAGTGGTATCGACGTCTAAGTCAATTTCAACATACGTTAAAAATTCAGTAGCCTCAAATGTAGCTGCAGGGAGTTTAAGTTTATTTATTGCTGCTCATTGTTCCATATTATCTGTAGATCACTTAGGAGTACTTTGTGCAAAACAGTTTAAAACTAGCGAAGCAGCCTTAAATTTATCATTGCACCGAACTAAATGTACTGCTATAATAAATTCGGTTTTAGCCCCACATTTTGTGTCAATTCTGAAGGAAAGTATTGGTGATAATTATTATAGTATTTTAATTGATGAATCAACAGACATAAGTGTGAACAAATTTTTAGGTATAACTATTATGTTTTTACACAGAGAAATTGGTGAAGTTGTATCAACTTACTTAAGTTTAGTTGAAATAGAAGCTTGTGATGCACAAACAATAACAAATACTATTAAACAAACACTTATAAATAAAGGGCTGCCATTAAACAAATTAGTAGGCATTGGAACTGATAATGCATCAGTGATGGTTGGAGTGAATAATGGGGTATATAAGAAGCTAAAAGATGATGTTCCTTCACTTATATTAGTACCATGTGTTTGTCACTCTCTTCAGTTAGCTTAGCTGTGTCAGCAGCTGCAGCTGAATCATTTCCCAGACATATTGATTTTCTTATAAAGGAAACTTATAATTGGTTTGCTCATTCGTCATTAAGACAAAATGAGTATAAAACTTTGTATAAAACAATAAACGATGGTCATGATCCTCTCAAGATTGTAAAGTCTTGTGGTACTAGATGGTTGTCAGTAGAATCCGCCATAAGTAGAGTTTTGGATCAATGGCTGGAATTGAAAACATTATTTAATATAGTTCGATTTAAAGAACATTGCTACACCGCTGAAGTTCTGTATAATATATATAATGATGAAACAAATTTGGCTTACTTACATTTTTTAAAACCTATTTTATATGAGGTACAGTTGGTGAACAAATCGTTTGAATCAAATTCAGCAGATTCAACAAAATTACTATCAGATTTGACCAATTTAGTAAAGTCAGTTGGAAAAAAATTAGTAATTCCAACATGTAGAGAAAATTTATTGTCATGTAAAAACATTGAAAGTTTTGTATGTTCTAAACCATACATGGGATATATGTTTGAAAATAAAATTAATGATATGAAAATGGATTCAAATGCAGAAATGCAATTAAGAAATCGATGTAAAAAGTTTTTAATATTACTTTTTAAACAGCTACAACAAAGACTTCCCCATAACATTCAGATTCTTGAGAATATTTCAGTCCTTTCAATAAAAAATACTCTAAGCCTAATAAAAGAACCAATCATACCATTAACTAACCTAATGCAATTAGAAAATGATCAAATAAGTAAAATCGAAGTTCAGTGGAACAATATTTTAAATGTAAAATGGATTGAAAATACAAACACTCAAAAGTTTTGGAGCGAAGTTTCAAATTATCGTGATGCGTCTGGATCAAATCCATTCTCAGAACTTAGTGAATTTGCTACAAGATTACTCGTGTTACCTTGGTCTAATGCCGAAGTGGAACGACTTTTTAGTCAAATGAACTTGGTAAAGACAAAGATCCGTAACAAGATATGTACAAGGCTATTAGATTCACTTCTTACAATAAGAGCCGGATTACGGAGACACAAAAAATGTTGTTCGGATTATGAGTTACCTTATGCCGTATTAAAACAGATTGGAAAACAGGAAATGTACCAAAAACAAAATATACCAACAACTTCTAATCCAATACAAACTAGTAGTTCTAATTAGGTTAGGTTGTGTTGCTTATTATGTGTGTGTGTGTGTGTGTGTGTGTGTGTGTGTGTGTGTGTGTGTCTGTGTCCGAAGTCCATTATTAATCTATTATTCGTTAACACGTTGAGTGCCGCGATCGACGGGCTGTCGACAATTTGTATATAGGCATCTTTATGGTCTTATAATTTACTTGGTTACCAGAGCAATTCTTTTGTTATTCTTCTGGTTATTCAGTGAAATAGATTGCCAATGATTTTGAGTGGAGATTTCAATGTTGATTTCTCAAAAGACACATCCAAGCCTCTACTGGATTTTTAGATATCAACATTAAATTTGAATATGTTGAATGATCCGAATGACAGTACGACGAAATATGGAACATTTGACTGAGTTTTTTTTAGATTTTTAGAAAAAACATTCCATTCAAAAATATTCATTTCATATTTCAGTTACTACAAACCTATAGTTTCATTTTTAGAGTATGAGGATGCAGATGAAGGCCCTCAGAGCAAAATTCACTGGAGTCATTTATACACAATTATAATTAAGTACATTGTAAAAGCTATTAATTTATCAATATAGAACGCAAAAAAACGTATTTCGTATTAATATTTCGCCTTTGAAGTTTTCACTTCTGTTGTGTGGTTTCATGCACACACATTTTTTTTTTGGATAATATGTCTATAGGTACCTATACAAGATAAATAATCAAATACTATATATATATTAACTACACCCCTAAATTATTTGCTGCATCATCTTTCTGTTTAAATAATCTGAAAAAATTATGAAAATATTTAAGTAATTATTTTGAAAATATTCATCATATCAGATATAAATTATTTATACCTACTTGTTTTTGTATCTAGCTTTAGCATGTCTCATCCAGTTCTTAATACATGCAATAACTCTTCTCAATGACTCTTTTGAATCTTTAGCGTTCCTGAATACAGCATCTATATAAAAATAATTGAATGATTATATTAAACTATTTATAAACCATGAAAAAAATTAAGTATCGATAAAAATATCTTACCAATAATGATCCTGGACAAGAATAAACTTGATAATGGTTTTTTCCCTTTTGCTCCAGTCTAATTATTTGGCGCAGCTAGTTGATCAGTGAAAAGTTTTCTTAGAATCAATTTTGTTACATCGTCTGTTTTGATAACCCCTATTTTACAAATAGCATTGAACTAAAATAAAACACTAAAAAATACTTTTAAATTTTTTTCAAACACATACCTACAAATATATTAATTCAGAAAGTATTTAAAATAAAGTTACTTGTCAGTAATCATGTATTTAAATACTTTTTTACTTTAAAATTGTAATGTGACATAAAAGTATAATTAGAAATTTGTACTACCTACTTAATTTATTTATACTAACAAATGGAAATAAAATAAATTTTTATATTTTAATTCTGATAGTGGTAGTAATTGTTATAATAACTAAAGATACTATGTATACACACACATTTATTATAGTAATTAACATATTTACCAATTTTTTTCTGTAAACCATATCTTTTTTCAGCTTCTCTTCTAAATTCATTAAATCGATTTTTTCGGAAAGTGGAAAGTTATTAAATATGTCTTTGATTCCTTCGTCAACAATGTCATCTGGCTGTGATGAAGAGACACTGCTAATTTTTTCATCCAATTGTTTGAGGGTTTATCTTGATTATAGCTAAGTTCTTTAGTATTTTTTCTTGAAATTCTGTAACAAATTATAAAATAACATGATAAAGATTAAATTATTAAATTATATTTATGTGACGAATGCTACATTTTTTTTTTGGCCTTAATTTAATATTAAGTTCTAAATATTCACTATTATACTCTAATCTTTACTAGTATTTGTAATTAATACAATTAATTTAATATTAAATACAATAGAAATCCACATACCTTTATTAGAATAGTTGTTCTGATCATTAACATATTGATTTTTTGAGTGATTGATTGGAGAACCTCTAAGACCAATTGCCTCTCGTTGATGGTTAGAACTGACAATTTGCTTTTTAATACGTTGACTAGCGTTGACCAAGGTTTTTTCCTTAGGTTTTGTACTTCAGAAGTAGTAGCTTTATCATGATAGAGTGTCTATACATCTAAAATGTTGCCAATCAAAACAAATAATTTAGGGTTTTTAAATACTTTAAATGTACCTGTGTATAAAAAAAATACCTTCATCGTCTGAAGAGTGCACATCATAAATCTGTATTGGTTTTATAATTATGCCAACAGATTCATCAGTAAATAGTTTTGATTTTACTTAGATTGTAGTGACAGAACTTCATCTACTGTGAATAGGAAAGGCATAGGTATAGTAATATATTATATCTATATGTTTGTTAAAATTACTATAAGAATAAGATCTTACTGTAAAAATGGTATATTGCAACTACACTATTATACAATTTTTACCTAAAAATTGAGATTTATCTGATTTTGACGTTGATGATGATGCTTGTACGTACATTTGCTGATCTATTGGTGGTATAGGTATAGGTTTAATTTTTTTTATGATTGATGTACATTTTGCTTCAGTTGAGTCATCATATGAGGTATAAACTCTTTTGTGCTGCAGTTTTCGATTCACTTTATCTTTTTCAACATCAGTTGTTAGTGATACATTACTTGTATGTCTCGTCATCATATTCAACAACACACCATTGATGAGTTTTGTTATCCATTAATAATAAAGTAAGGGAATTTAAACAATAATTTTCATGCAAAAAAATTCAATTCAATTCATTAACATAATTGATATATGTAATAATATACCTTTGTAATATTAATGTTTTGTAATTTATATATGTGCAACTATTTACAACTTTACCGTGTTAATATTGTAAGATTATTATGTAGTTATTTGTACATTTTTTTCTTTCAATAATTATTTTATTGTGTAAAATGGGAAACACTGCAAAACTATTGTTACCATTATAATTCTATGGTAAAATTATACACTTATATTGCACATCAGATATAGGTCGAACTGAAATACTTTTAAATAGACATGTTACAATATAGCAGATTAATAAAGAGGACCGACAAGGAGCTTCATGCAAATTCACCTTATTTAAATATAATTTTCCTAAAATGACCATATTTTTTGAGATACTTATCAAATGCATAGTTTTGTACTTCAATAACAGTGTTATTAATTATATAAACATTATCAGGACTTTTAATAGAAATAATGTAATTTTTAAATTTTGCTTTTTTAAACGGTCTATTTATATCAGATGTCCTACATATTGGTCTATCAACATGATTTTCAGAAAACAAATTTTGTTCTTTGAGTGTAGATAGTTTAACAATAGATTTCTCACTACATCTTTTATAGATTTGTTGTATAGGTTGGTCTGATTTTCTTAGCTGCAATTTTTAAGATTCTAAGGGAGTTTTCAAACTGAAAAGTACTGTAACTATCAACAGGCCCCATTAATTTAACGTAATTTACCATATGTAATAAACTATGGATATTATGAGATACATATTGTTTCCCATATAAAACTTTGAAAGTGTCTACAAAATGTTCTAGAAGTACATGGGTATAATCTGCGATTAGGGAACCAGGAGATGGTGGTTGGGGGTGGCTCGCCCCAGTAGTCGTAATCGCTAAGCCAAATACCTGTAAGAGCAGAGGCGGTCAGCTAGGAATCTGCACATGGTCTACTATACACGTGTCGTTCGTACATTACATAATAGTGGGCACAGAATATTCACACTCATATACATTCACGCAATTTATAACTCGTGGCNTAATTAAAGACGTCCAAAGGATTAAACATGATTTGAGTATAATACATTCTAGTATTTTTTTTTTATCATTTACTTTCCCACTTATTGTTATCTTAGATTTTTATATTTTCAATTTATTTTCAATTTATTTTAAATAATTAGTATTAATCTATTTTAATTTGAGTTATATAGGCTTATAAGTTATGACTATACATCTTTAAGTAAAAACTTTATTTAACTTATTTAACATATTTCAACAAAATGTTCTAGAAGTTCATGGGCATAATCTGCGATTAGGGAACCAGGAGACGGTGGTTGGGGGTGGCTCGCCGCAGTAGTCGTAATCGCTAAGCCAAATATCAGTAAGAGCAGAGGCGAGGCGGTCAGCTAGGAATCTGCCCATGGTCTACTATACACGTGTCGTTCGTACATTACATAATAGTGGGCACAGAATATTCACACTCAATATACATTCACGCAATTTATAACTCGTGGCTAATTTGCCGAAAATAATTAAAGACGTCCAAAGGATTAAACATGATTTGAGTATAATACATTCTAGTATTTTTTTTTTATCATTTACTTTCCCACTTATTGTTATCTTAGATTTTTATATTTTCAATTTATTTTAAATAATTAGTATTAATCTATTTTAATTTGAGTTGTATAGGCTTATAAGTTACTATACATCTTTAAGTAAAAACTTTATTTAACTTATTTAACATATTTCAACTAATTAGTCTACATTTTAATCAAGTAAATGTTAACTACTAATAATTCTTAATGCAACATGAAGGGTTAATATATGAGAGTTAACTTGGGGATGCAAGGCATTGTACAACACAACTGGTGCAGTATTAGTAGCTGGCGTAACTCTGTTGCTTTCCATCTCTTTAACAATTCAACTCCTTGAGGCCGTCGTCTAGCAAAATCTTTTGTGATGAAACTTTTTATACCCAACAAATTTTTTGTTAGCAATGTCAATTTATTAGATGAAAAAAGTACAACATTTGAAGCTGATTTCCCACTTAACCAAAAACCTATAACTTTCTTCATTACTCCTATGCATACCAAATGCATATACTCGAGAGGTATATGAGAAATAGGTTTAAAATTAGGAATTTTGTCTATAAGTGGTATTCCGTTATGATAATCAAGATATTTTTGGTTTATACATTTATCATCAGTCCTTAATATGTTATTTTTGATATTTGGAAAGCATATAAGTACATATTATGAACAAAATAGGTAGGTTCTTGTATATTAATAATATATATTATATATATTGGTTATTTCTTTAACCAGGAACATAATAAGTATCTGCAGTTGAAAGTACCTACTGGTAATAATATATTTAATTTTTCTTACAATTAATTAACTTTTAAAATAATAAAGTACATAAAACTTAATAGAAAGGAACATATTAGTTAAGTAATTCTTATAAGTCTTCTGTTTCTCACTGTTTTCGATATTTGGTTATTTCTTTAACCAGGAACATATTATCTGCAGTTGAAAGTACTGGTGGTTTAATAACTTGCATAATATTGTTATATGAATACCAAAGCTCATCGTCTTCTTGAGGCCAGTTCCATCCATCACCAAACATCACCATAACACTAACTAATGCACCATCAGGATTTGTGTCATTTATCACTCCAGGAAAATATTCACCTTCGTAACAAACAATTACATGATCTCCAATTGTATATAAAGCTTCATAATCTATATCTGAGTCAATAATATTATTATGAATTTCATTTTCAGTATCTGATCCACATTTAGTCACTTTTTTTTTCTTAATTTCTTGTTTTTTCTTTTTCAACTTTTTTTTTGAAATCTTCCTTTGTTTTTTTTCATTTTTTTCATCATTTTCTTTTAAAATTTGCATAGCTTCATCTGTTGTTATAACTGATCCACCATGTCCTATTTTTCTTTTTGATTGTGCTCTATTTATTTCAGTTTGTTTCATAGTATTGAGTAATAATTCTTCAAACGATTGAGAAGAAGATAATGAGTCATTGTTATTACCACTAACTGTAGTTTTTTCTTCAACTATGTACATTTGATTAGTAGATGCCTCATGAATGTTGTCATTTTTTTCTTGAACCGTTATCAATTGACTTGTAGATACTTCATTGTTTAAGTTTGTATTCTTAATTGTTGTTTGTTGATCATCCCACCTTTTAAGACTTAATGGATCAAACTGAGTTCTATCAACTACTGAGTTATTAAAAGGAAATATTCCAGCCTTTTTGAAACCATTGATAATTATGTTTTTGTCCAACTGAAGCCAAATTTCACATACTATTTTTGATAGTTCTTGTCTAGGTAGTTTTTGTTGTTTATGGTTTCTAATCCATGCACACAAACGTTGATCATATGTAGTTTTAATAGATTTAAATACAGACAAATCCATAGGTTGTAGCAAATGACTTGAGTGAGGTGGAAGTAATAATATAGTCACATAATTTTCTCTTGCTATTTCTACTAGTTGTATATTAATATGCGAAGAGTGTCCATCATAAACCAACAAAATTGGATTTTGGGGACTTGGGTTTGTAGTTTTTATAAAACTTTTTTGAAAATAATTAATAAAGACTTCTTTTTCCATCCAACCATTATTTGTGGCAGCATAAGTTGTACCAGGAAACAAAGATTCACTACCTATCCATTTATCCCATATATTTTTACCTTTGAAGATAATTAATGGTGGTCCTTTTTCACCTGCAGCGCTACGCCGCTACATGCCATTAATACTGAAGTATTTTCCCTACCGCTACCAAAAGTGGTTCTAGTACATGCTACTCCTTTTGCACCAACACATTTGGTTTTCGATTGATCGAGACAAAACGAAGTCTCATCTAAATTCCATATTCGATCAGGTTTATTTTCTAAATTCAACTCTTTTATAGTTTTCTGTAATATTTCAAAGTAGTTATATATAATAAATGGATCACATACTTTTTTTCTAGAATATTCTACAATTTGTGGTTTCTTGATACTTAAGTTATTTATTTTTGCAAATCCTAACCACCAATCTTCACCGGGTATCCCATTTTTAAATGAGTTTTTAATTTTATTAGTTTTTAAAAAATCTCCAACTAAATCTAATACTTCTCGACGACTTAAGCCATAACCATACTTTTCCATAATCTTTAATGATTCGGATAAACGGTGTTCAATATCAGGTTGTAAAACAGTAGCCCTTCCCATTGACTCTGATTTCTTACCTCGTACTCCTTTGAAATGTGCATACAAAGTTGCCCTAGGAATGTTATACATTTTTGATGCAGTGCTATAATTTAATCTACCTGATACTATGTTATCTATAGCTGTCCTTAAATCACTTTTGGAGTAACTGGTAGCACGGGAGCTCTTTCTAACATATGTACGTACCATTTTCACCTAAGCAATTTACCAAGTATAATTAGTTAACTAATAAAGAATTACTTAGTTTTAGTTTAAATTATCATATAAAGGGGGGAAGTGTGACATCAATGTTACACTTTCCCCATGTTACGATTTTACTCTTGCCCCGATGTGTATTTTACTGGGGGGAAGTGTATAATTGAAAAAAACAACGTACAAATATGTCAAATTTGAAAAACAGACATGTAAATCTTAAAGTAAACCTAACATACAGTATCTTTACCTTTTCGCGGATTCAAAATTTGATGTTTGTGTGGACAAAAAATATATTTGAAAACACGTTTCTATTGAAAAATATGACATGCTTTTGTAAAAAAAATATATTTTGTGATAACAGCATGATAAATACTAGTACAGTGCTGCCAATTATATTGAAATATCCAATGCAACTACAACCTTACAAATTTCTAGTCTTCCTATCAACAGATTAAATACTGAACATGATAACAACTGATTTTACACTTACCCCGTTTCTACACTTACCCCACTTTACCTTACGACAAATTAAATGTTCTCCATTTACGCAACATTTATAAAGCTGTTGGCTGGTTAATCACAAATAATACAGTGTAATATAACCTTAAAAAATGTATGATTAAATGTAAAACCATTATCTATTAATTCAGTAATTTCTACAACAAAGTCATGTATTTGGTTTAGAATTACTATGATAAACCCCAAATACAAACACTCTTCAGCAATTCCAAAATGGCAATAACTTCCAGGATTGACAATTCTTACTTTGATGTACCTTGGGGTTTTAAGCAATGTTCTAGCACATTTTGGTAATGTTTGATCAACATATTTTTTCAGAACAACAAGTAATGCTTCTAAAGCATTATGTTTTACTTTATATTCTAAAGCCCAATTAGCAATTTCATCTTCAACCTGTGGAGAAGAATCTTTAATATAACTTTCCTCATCACTAAAACTATTATAAGAAATCATTTGAAGAATTGTCATCGCTTTTATTCAGTTCAAATTGTGTAGAATCATCACTGTGTTCATTGAAAATTGAATTATTTTAAGTCAATGTTGATGAATTAAATTCAGCAGACACAGATTCTAAGATTGTATGGTTAACATTTAAATGAAGTCATGCGCAAGCAGTTCGATAGTGCGCTCGCATTTATACGTCGCTCCCAGATTATGTCCATCTCTGAAAATTCTATTTTTAATCTCATTTAACGAAATACTTGACACTCTTGCTACAAATTCGCAAGCTGATCAACCTTCAGGATAAATACTTTACCAAATCAAGTAATATGGTCCAATATTTTATTGATTTTATAAATTAAACTAAATAAATTACATTCCACTATTACAAAACGCATTACAATCATTACAATCATAGTTCAAACACAAACCAACCACAGGCACCCGTCACGCGTGGTGACCTTTAGACTCCGATAACACTGACGATATGGCCTCCGAAATCGTATCCCCAATTAAAATAATCAACAAAAATAATGAAGATAAAAAAAAATAAAAATAAACGCAACTTATCTATATCGTCCACTCAACAGCAATCTCCATCCTATACAGCTTGCATTAAGAAAGTTAAATTGTTTGTCACGCCAAACAGGTACAGCATTCTACCAGTAGACGAGCCTACCATCAAAAACCTTATGTTCTTAACATCATGTCGGATAATCATAACGAGGAGCAACTCAATACCACCAGCCACATACCAAAAACAATTTTGCCTCCACCCATCATCATTAAAAGGGTTCTTATTTACATGTGCTTGCTAAATCAATTTAAACAAATCATCGATCCAAACACCTCCTCGTGTAAATCCACTTCAACTGATCTAAAAGTCCAAACTGACACCCCAGATAATTACAGAAAAATCATTCAGTTATTGAAAGACATCAATGCTCAGTACCACACATACCAGCTCCAATTCGATAAACCTTTAAGAGAAGTCATAAAGAACACATCAATCACCCAACTACTCCAGAATCTGATATAACAACAGCTCTAGAAAAAATAGGTTACACGGTAAGAAACGTCACCAATGTTCAACACCACCAAACCAAAACGTCGTTGCCTATGTTCTTTGTTGACATAGACCCTAATGGATAAATCTATATCAGTATCTTCTCTATTACTTCTATTTTGCATACAAAAGTAAAAATAGAAGAGCCTCATAAAAAACGACAGATACCACAATGCCAAAACTGCCAAAGCCATGGGCACACATGCTCATACTGCGCCTACCCACCCATATAATATGTCAAATGTGGAGAAAACCATTCTTCTTCACAGTGCTCAAAATCTCCTGATCTACCAGAAAAATGCGGCCTCTGTCAAGGAGTGCACCCAGCCAACTACAAGAGTTGCACAATATATCCCGGAAATACAACAACAACATCTCTAGCAAGAAAGCTCAATAGTTACGGCCTCTTAATCTCAACACCAATCTTGAATATCAAAAGCAATAATCAGGCACCGAAAACACACCCAGGTCACGTACGTATGCAAATGTAACTGAGGGTCACCAGTTCGCAAACTTGAATACCCCCACAAACATCAATGAAGCTGACACGGTACGTAACGGCGACCAGTACAAAGTACAGGCACCGTTACAGCCCAGTCTACACTTTGTCAACCACCACCACGGGGAACGACAGCGCGACACCGTCGACTCTCCCTCCACGCCGCAAAGGCTAGGTGGGACGGGAAGACAGGTCTCCCTGGACAAGTACCGGCCGTCGGTGACTCTCTCTCTTACGCCGATCGTCGGACCGCACACGCCAGCACCTCCGATCGCTGTATTACCTCACCATCAAACCGTACATCAGATATATCTTTATTGCGTGCACGCAACTGTATTTTTTTCGGCGTCTAAATAAACTCGTATACACCAGAACCAGTGATCGTCGTTCTTTTTTTCTTTGTCGTTTCGTTGGTTACTGTTTTCTGTTACCGTGGTTTGCAACCACCTCAAGACCGGCTCACCGCGATCTATATCAACCGCCGTAGCCGTGTCAAATTGGCTCCCCGCAGAGGAATCACCTCCAGTTGCAGTCAGCGTAATGGTAAGAGTTTTATTCATTCTGACACATACCTCGGATAAATTGCTTGTTATATTAGTATTAAGATATTTAGCTAGGAGTGTGTTTGCCCGGTTAGCTAGGTACCCAGTGAACGTTACGTAAGATTTATTTCTAGTACCTAACAGGGAATCCCGCGCAGCCGTGCATAACCGTGATACGGATTGGGAAGTAGTTATATAACAACCACCACCCCTCCGCTACATCTACCTTTCGTCCCGCGACATTACCGCAGATAACAACGCAGCGTACGGGTAAGAATATTCAAACCGATATCGCCGTCGTTGTTGTAAGCCACCGCCTCGCGCCGCTGTCACCAGCCGCCGCCGCACACCACTGTTGTCAACCGCCGCCGCGCGCCTCCGTTCTTGCTTGAGCAGCCGCCGTGCGCCGCCGAGACAAACAGGTTTCACCGCCGCCGCCGAGTACATTGACCTAATTAAGTTATATTTGGACCGTACCGGCGACGCCGCAATCAGCTGCACAGCTGATTATCATTTACGCGAGCGTAATCAAATAGCGTTGTAAACATCGCGTAAATTACGTTTTTTTTTTTCTCTAGAATAATTTAATTTTTTTTTTTAAATTTTCTCCTATCACGCTCACGTTCTCAACCAAATTTTCCCCGGAACATCCGTTCCGTATAACAAGTACAGGCCACCGTCTATACAACAGTTTAACGTCCGCATTTGTAATTATATGCGTAATAAAAACAATATGTCGGGAAAATCGTTACAACAATTAACGACGGTGGAACTACGTAACTAGTGTACGGCCCGCGGATTAAGTATGTCCGGCTCTAAGCCAGATGTAATCATCAGGCTAGAGGATCACATTCGGGAACGGGGACAGGATCCCGCGAACGTCAGGTTCTATCCCACACAACCGTCAAACTCCATATTGGCGGACGGTGCGGGAGAGCAGCTAGACGCACCCACGACGCTGGTGGACACGGAAGCGGACTGGGTTAACGGACGCCCATCGGAGAATGACATGGCTAGCCATAGTGCAGGGCAGTCGTTCTCAGGGGGCGGACCGGGACACAGCACGTTACAACCATCAGTACACCTGGGTGTACCCACAATCGCGGTAGGCTCCTATATTTTTAAAACCGCGGTGGACCAACTGGCAATGCTAAAACTTACGATGCCGCAAACGAACGACACAAAATCGTTCGAGGCGCGTTTGACGGCAATGGAGGCAAGTATGACGCAATTCTTCGAAGAAATGCGCAGTACAAGCCGACA
>NW_019101196.1:0-13770 GCF_001856785.1 Myzus persicae | reverse complement strand
AGTCCAGATATTTAAATTATTTAATTTCAATTTTCAATTGTAAGTTAAACTGTGTAATTTATTCAATTTTCAGACATTTAATTAATTTTTTCTTTCTATTGATGTAAATTATATTAATGGAGTAGAGGTACCTATATACTTCCAACATTTTAAAAGTATTTGTGTAGTACGTTAAATATTGCTATAATATTATATATTATCTTAAATATTATGTGTTATTATTATTATAATATTATTTAAACAGTAGCAATTGTGTAGCTATTTAAACCTTAATCACCTATAAACTGCTATACATATTGTAAATTATAATACATGCATACTGCATGGATATAAGTAGGTCGTAGGTGTAAGTAAATTAAATAGGTAGGTATCTAATATATACATTTATATATTTACATAGGTATGTATTTTTGTTAAATACTTCTATAATGTATACCTGATATGTATGTCCTTAGTTAAATCTTATTAAATAAGATTTAGGTGTATATACTACATGTCTACACTGGTACATATAACTATATAAGTCATTGAACATTATTACTACTGTTATAGTAGATCTAGGTAGGTATCTATAGAAATAGTTATTATAAAATAAATTATTATGGTAGGCATTAGACAATCAGATCATAGGTATCAGCTCTTTAGTTTATTATAGATTTAAAAAATTAGTTGAAATTCAGAATTTTACTGTTAAAAATTACAGGGTTTTAAAAATGCAATCCAGGAGATCAGTTCGAAGAAAAATTCAAAAAGAGTTAGATTCTTTACAGTGTATTAAAATATGTACTGACAATAACAATGATTTCATCGAAAGAGAAGATAGCCTATTTGTCAATTCGCTTTATATCCCTTCAACTAGCACAGGAAGAAATTCTCAATCTATACAGGAAACTTCCATTTCTTCATTTCATGATGTTCCAAATATTGTAGAAATCAATGCCAATGAAAACTGCAATTTATCTAATGCAAATCAGTCTAATAATAATTCAATAAAAATACCTTCTAGTTATACTAAAGAAAGTACTAATAGTATAAGTTGTAGTAGTATTAAAGATGATTTATGTAAATGGATAATTGAGTGCAATGTTCCCCAAAGCACTGCAAATAAATTATTGTATTTGATGAAACAAAGGGAAATAATTAATACCAATGAGCTGCCTTGGGATACTCGGACATTGTTAGCTACTCCACGGTTAATATCAAGTATTCGTATTGTTGAACCTGGTCGATATTACCATTTTGGACTAGCATCAGGAATAATTCGACATGCATCCTCTAATATGACAGAAATTAAAATTATAATTGGTATCGATGGATTACCCATAGCTAAAAGTAGCAATAGTCAGTTGTGGCCCATTTTGGCATATATAAGTAATGATACAACTAAAACAGTTTTTCCTGTAGGTATTTACCATGGCTATACTAAACCTAAGGACAGCAATGATTTTCTTGTTGTTTTTATATCAGAAGCTAAAGAACTTGTTACCAATGGTATTATTTTGAATAATTGTAATAAGAAAGTATCATTTGGTGCTTTTATATGTGATAGCCCTGCTAAGGCGTTTATACTAAAATTAAAGGGCCATTCTGGATTTTCATCTTGCACTCGTTGTATTCAAGTTGGAGAACATTATCTAAATCGTGTCTGTTATCCATATTGCAATTTTTCTACTAAAAGAACTCATGAATCATATGCAAGTAAGGCATTCGAAGAACACCATATTGGGAATACCCTATCAAGGCTCATTGAAATTCCAGGTTTAGATATTGTTACCATGTTTCCTCTTGATTACATGCATCTTGTGGCCCTGGGGGTTGTCAAAAAACTTATTTTACTTTGGTTACATATTGGGCCAGTACAAACACGTATTCAAGGCCGTAACATAAACATATTAAGTAATTCATTACTAAACATTAAACAATTCATTCCTATTGATTTTCCACGGAAAACTAGATTGATACAGGATGTTGGAAGATATAAAGCCAGTGAATTGAGATTTTTTATTGTGTATGTCGGGCCTATTGTGCTCAAAAATGTTATTATTGATAATTCATATACTAATTTTATGGCATTACATGTGGCAATGACAATATTGTTAAGTCCTGATTATAGTTGTTATTTGAACTATGCCAAAGAACTACTTCACTATTTTGTTAGAACGTTTGAAAATATTTATGGCCGGCAGCATATTTCACATAATGTTCATGGACTTCTACATCTCCCTGATGATTATATTCATTTTGGTCCTCTTGATAATGCCTCTGCATTTCCATTTGAAAATTATATGAAGGAATTAAAGAGTAAAGTCCGAAAACATGAAAAACCTTTGGAGCAATTGGTTAATAGATATGAAGAAATGTATAAGCTACCTGCCTCACTAGTAGTAAAACAAAAATTCCCAGTTATGTCTAAACAACATAAAAGTGGACCATTGATAGATAAAATTAAAGGATTAGAATTCAAAAAACTAACTTTTGATAAGTTTAAAATTAATACTTCAGTCATTAAAGAGAGTTATGTATTAACTAATAATAAAAAAGTCGTTAAATGTTTGAATTTTGTTAAAACCAATCAAGGCAGTATCAAATTAGTAGGAAAAGCTTTTGAGATAATGATTCCTCTATATAAAAAGCCTGTTGATTCTACAATTTTTGATATTTATATTGTAAAAAACCTTAGTAATAAATTGTCGTGTTGGGACTATTTAGATATAAAAAAAAAAATAATGTTAATTGAACATGAAAATAATTTAATTGCTATGCCAATTATTCATACTTAATTAAATACAATTATGTATAAAATTGTAAATGTTATTAATTATTATTTAAGAATTCTGTATATTATAACCTATAATACATAATACACATATATATTATATACCTAGTGATCATTAATTTCAATTTGTATTGTTAAGTATTTGAAATATTGTGTAGTACCTACCTATATATTATTAATCATATATAATTTCAAATATCACTATATAGGTAATATTTATATGTAATGTAATTGTACATAAATTAAATAACTAATTAAGATAAATAGGATGTATTGATTTAATATAATTATTAGTATTTAGAAAGTATGTTTTGGAGGTAATTCATATTTCTTAATAAAATATTGAATTTAGATTTCTTAAAATCATAATGTGGGTTGTTGTCCACTTTTTAAATGAGGACACAGTGGAAGCTGTTCCCGAAACATGGTACCGAAAAAAAGATAAGACATGTGCTTGGCCAATTGTATCAAAGAAGTCAAAAAAATGCATTGAAAAAAAAGATTATCCAGATGAAAAAAACTATCAGTGGTTACCTGCAAGGATGCTTGGTCGAAAGTATGGTAAGTAAAAATATTAATAGCAAATATTTTTAAAAATATATGTTTTTAAGGTGGCCACCAAAACTTAAATTTGTTTCTTTTTGTATTTTAGGATCTTTAGAAGAAGCAAGGATGAAGACAAACCGGGCACAATTCTACTCAGATTTGTCTGCAAATGAAGATTTAAATGCTCAACGTCTGTTAAAATCAAAAAGTAAAATGGAAAGTCCGCCTTCTTTAAGACTAAGTAAATTTGATTTTTAAGTTTAGTCTTCTAGCTAATCTCTAGGTGTTTTATTTAAATTTACTTTAGTTTGTAGTTAATAAATAATGTTATGTTTTTGTATGTACCTACCTAATTTTAATTTTTTAATTTTCTAGAAAAGATTAAAAAAACTGTTGAAAACACTGGTGGTTTTGACGATGAATCAGATATTGAAGATGGTCATGATTCTGATAAAGACCCTGACTATCATATATCAATAAGTGTAAATGGTATGTATATATTTTGCCTTGTATTTTTCTATATAATTTGTGTTTTATATTATAATATTTATTTCAAACAAGTACACATATATTTATTTGTTAACAGATCCATCAGTATCACAAACAATGACTAATCATAATAACAAGTATGTTATGAATTCTCCTATTGGGAAAATTTCGATTGAGGAAACTAATCTATCCATTATGTCTTCTATGCCTCCTAAACAACCATTAATTGAATCCATTACTTTGCCATCACCTCAACGTTCAAACACTACACCATCATCAAATCTTAAAAAAAGAGTTTTATTTTCAACTGTTGGGTCCAAAGGTAAAATCTAAATTAAAGCTGTATTTCCTAAATGATTTTTAATTTGTCTTTTGCTTATTAGGGTCAAATTATCATTCATCTAATTATAATACAGAATTGTATGGTATGCCTAATGCAGGTATGTGTATTATTATGTTGTATAGAATGTATCAATTAAGTATATTTAAGAATCAGAAAATCAGACCTCATTTATATATTTGTATTACAATAATTCTTATTTTATTTGTAATAATAGCTAGGCAGTGGCACACATTACACTACAAGTTTTACAGATTTGTATAATTTTACAATAATTATTTTAAACAAGTACACATATATTTATTTGTTAACAGTTCCATCAGTATCACAAGCAATGACTAATCGTAATAACAAGTATGTTATGAATTCTCCAATTGGGAAAATTTTGATTGAAGAAACTAGTCCATCTATTATGTCTTCTATGCCTCCAAAACAACCATTTATTGAATATATTAATTTGGCATCACCAGTATCTCATCATTCAAACACTACACCATTATCTCGACGTTCAAACCCTACACCATTAACTCGTCCTTTAAAAAGAGTTTTATTTCCAACTGCTGAGTCCCAAGGTAAAATATAAATTAAATCTGTATTTCTTAAATGATTTTTAATTTGTTTTTTGCTTAATTATAGGGTCAAATCGTTCATCTAAATATAATACAGAATATGACTGTGGCATGACTGATACAGGTGTGTATTATAATTATCTTCTATATTGAATGTATCAATTAGTCATCATTATAATAATAATACTTCATTCATATTTTATTTGTAAATTGTAATGGTAGCTAGGCAGTGGCATATATTCAAATATACGTCATGTATGTGTTTATAATAACGACATGTTTTTTTTATATTATGAGTGTGTAGATCGGTTGGTGGATAGCTATTGTGGTCTAACTGATCTTGTATTTTTCATACATTTAAATTTTTTTATAAATAATATTAATTTCTTGGCAAATAAAAATATGTTTTCAATATTTAAATTTTTTCTACTTATACACCAGCTACGGCTTATTATTATAAATTAATTTGTCTATTTTTTAGCATTCAAAAATTTTGTTGTCAGTTCCTTAACTAAAGTTAAGCATGAAATTGCTGCGATACATTCAACTGTGAATTCAAGCTATATGGTGTTAGAAGGATTTATTAATAACTTTGGACAATCAAGAGCTACAGAAATAGCTATGCAGTATGAGAATGGATGTAGTTTAGACGATTTCTTCCCAATTACTAATGAAGATGATTTACAGTTACTTAACAATAAAATTAAGTCTGATAAACAATTTCGATTAAATATGGTAAATTTATAAACTATTATATGTTGAAGCAGCTGTAAAAATGTTAGTTCAATTTTATTTAGGTTTCCAAGTTATCATTACTTGTGGGTACAAAAGATGTTGGTGATAGCGTGAGACGACTTATGGGACGTATGTTTATTGATGATGTTTTAACCGAGTATTCTCTTCTGGGAAAAAAGAAGAAAAAAAACTTCTCAGAATTGCCTGTTTATCAACTATTAATAGGTGAGTACTTAACTTAAAATGATTTCTTTATTAATAATAATACTTTTGATACTTTTAGGTACTGTAGCCTGTAGTTATTATCATAGTTTAAAATTGACTTTATTTATTAGGTTCATGATATAAATAAGCTAGCTACACCCCAAAATACATAATATGCTAAAATTCTTGTTTAAAATTGGTACTATTAATATAATATTAATGAGTTTTTAATTCAAGTCTAGTATTTTGAACATAATTTATAAAATATTTATGTTTTAAAATACACTACCTACTAATAAATTGAAAATTAGACCAACATAATTATTAATTATTTACCTTAAAGTAAGATTATATTATTATTAATTGTTTAAATACAGAGTAAATGTAAGATAATTTTTATAAGATACCATAACAAGCCCTATATTCTTGAAAATTAGTTATGTTATGTTACGGTATTAAATAGAGCTTGGATATGAAGGCAGTTCAAACAATAAAAGCACTTAAAATGTGAAAGAGGAAAAAAAAAAGTATTTGTGGAAAAATGATTAAACAGACATATATTTATTAATCTATTGATAGGTAGTACCTGTAGGTAGTTTCATCTTTCTTAAGGTCCCCTGCAGCAGTGGTGGTATCGTTAAATTCTATTGTCTTGGCTTTACCGCCGCGGTGAGCGGTGAAATGTGTCCTGCAGCAATTCACCGCCACCGCTGCAGTGTGTGGGGACCTTTAAATATTAAATTAACTTGCCACACTCAATAAAGTATTTGGCGATATCAAGAAGTATTGCTAATAATATAACACATTCAAATAATTTTAAACATAACATCGACAATGTGTAGTCATCACAATAAAGTCTTATCGATTTGTACTGTTTATACATATATAAAAACTGTCAGACCTATTAAAATTTAAACATTTCAAAAAGGCATTTATAAGTAAAAAAGCAAAAAAAATTCATCCATTATTAGAAATTAAATTAAACACATTTTGATATAAAAATTATTTTTCTATTATCATAAATAAAGGTATTTGCATTCCAGTACGAGCCCTAGTAATAAATATTATAATGTTACTTTTTGTGGTGGACATTTTATTTGTATTAACTTTATGTATGTTTTATTTGTTTTAGATGCATTAAGAATCCATAAAAAATACAAGGATAAGATCAATAAAGATTTTAATGACCCATTGGCAAACTGGCTCAATCATTCTAAATTTAGGCTTCTGAACAAAGCAGTTGAAAAAAATAAACAAACTATAAATTGTGTTCTTTAATAAATATGAATTAATAAATAATAAACAATATATTAAGTACTATAACTGCATTAAAACTTCGTTTTATTTAAAATCTGCATTCCATTCTATATTAAGGTACTCAAAATAATTAAGTATATTATTTAATCATAACTTAAAATTATTGTAACTCTGTTGTTATTGAATTATTGTTGAATAATGTATTTGATTTTTGTTTAAAAACTTAAAAACAATACATTTTAAATTGTATTTATTGACAGAAGTTATTTTACAATTAATACATTCAATCTATTAATTAACAAACAAATTTAAATACAAAAACTACAAGACAGTAAATAGGGTATAAACTATATAAATTTAACAGCACTACTTAAATACTTTTATATACCTGTGTATTAGGTATATATAGGTATATAAAAGAATTAAAGTAATGCTGTTAAATGTATAAATAAATTTGAAATAATATTTTAATAAAATTGTTACAAACTCATGAAAATGTTCTGAAGACAAAAACACTAATATTAGAATATATTATAGGTGTAACATTTTGAGAATGTTAAACATATAGATTTATTGTAACATTTAAAAGGCGGACAAAAAAGGACGACACAAAATTATTATAACATTCCAGTGATATTAGTAACACTAAGTTGAAATTTTATTAGAACATTACACGTTATATTTCAAATGTTTTTGAAACTTCTCTAAACTTTATTTTGTTGTCTGGATAGTGGTGTGATCCGATGGCGTGATGTTATGTGATGCTGTACTAATACCGAACTTAGGACTTTATGTTTTTATATAGAATTGGTAATATTGTGTATGGAGATATTAGCAATTATGCAAAATAAAAATTGATAAAAATCAATGCTTATCATAGTACATCAGAACAAACGACCTCTAAACACAAATGTGAAAAGCCTAAAAACAAAATGACGACACTACATATATTTTATTTATAGCTTTTTATCTGTGTATAATCACCCAGCAGACAATGATTATAGTTAGTGTTAAATCTCTACATTGTATTCACCAGGACTGTGTGTGTGTGTTGTCGCTTCACACCGTAGAAATACTTTTGATCAGGTAATTATTTTTTTAAAAAAAAAATCTGATATATTAAAAATCTAACATCTTTAACATTTTTTTTATTTAAGTTATAAAAAAAAAACACAATGTCTTACTATACAAATGCATCTGCCGAAAGCTCTTCAAACGAAGATGTAAGTATGTTTGTACAGTAGTGCAGTATAATATGTATGTGTGTGTGTGTGTGTGTGTGTAATACAAATCATAATTTGATAATTATTATATTAATAGTATTGTAATTTTATTAAATAATAGCATGAAACTGAAAGTATATCTATCGCAAAACCTGTCAAAGCAAGCAGTAATAAAAGAAAAAATTATGTAGAAACAAAAGTCAATATCAAAAAGACAAAGACAGCAGGAAAGGTAATAATTAATATTATATTATTTCTTCAGTATTACACACACACACACACACTTTTTAAATTTAAATTGAAATGTACCTTTATTCTATATATTAGCACACAGAATCATATAAGGATATTTTTGCTGAATTAATTTCGAAAAGAAGTTTTGAAAATAACGCAAGCAATTCTTTAACAATGATGGAGGGAAATAATTCATTTACTTTCCAGTGTCCTATTGCACCAAAGTGTGAGGACTACTGGGTTATTCAACACTACAAAGTCAAAACGATTGAAGATATTCCGTCAGCTGAAAGGTTAGTAAAAAAAAAAAAAAAACAATGATTAAATATATAAATCATCACATTAACTATTAATAATTGAGGTTTATATAAAATAATGATGAATTGTTTATATTCATATTTAAATGATCATGTAATAAAGATATAATAACAATTAATTAATCCTGTTTCTGTTTTTTTTTTTTACTATAATATTGATATAAATTCTACGGTAAGTATTAATGATATAAAGTTCAAAGAGTAAAAAAAAAAAAATCTACACTAAATTTATTTTATGCCATTCCTTTAAAATTATATCTGATAATGAATTATTGTAGAATTGAAGTATTTCATACATAAAACAACAATCATCGTTCTGTATACCATAAACGTTAAAATCAAAATTTTGAATATATTGGTTTGTAAAATCACTTCGCTGACAAGATGATGGTAGAATACTGATGTCTGCTTTAATTAATGAATACACTGTATCGAAAGTTGATTGTTATGAAACCAACTTGTTCTGCTTTTCAACAATATGTGAATCGACACATTGTTATAATTGTTTGAATCGATGTAGGTCGGTATATGATAAGGTGATAAAATTATCATTAACAATCAATTTAATAGTAAACTGATTTAAATTAACTGAATAATGTATGTAATCAGTTATTTTTACACTTTTACAATTAGTATGTAGATTATTAGTTATTGAACTATAATTGGTATCACACATTAGTGTATACCACTGTAGTAAATCCAGACTTATCATTTTTTTAGTAAAATTACCTTGTACTATTATAATAACAGAAATCTTGGTGGTCCATTGAATCTTGCTGGTCCAATAGTGCCTCATAATCTAAGCTAGACTGAGTATTGGTTGTGGCACCAGCAGTTTGTAAGAATGACAACTGTTGTGCATAAATGTACCGTCTCCCAGTATTAGCAGCTTGTCCCGATTTAAATTTTTTTTTCTCACTTTTAGTATAGTGATCTTTAATGTTCTTCCACTTTTGAATGAATATAGTGCCTAAAATAACCAATAAAAACATGTATATGTACAAGTAATTAGGTATTGAAAATTGTATTAATCTATAATAAATAACAATATTTAATTGATATTTTATAAGTATTAACCTTTTTATGAATATTCAAAGATTGTCAAATTGTTTTTTTATTTGTTGTTTAGGTACTTAGGTAGTGGAAGTGATCAAATCGATCTACACTTAACGTACAGACTTGGACACACAACGATAGGAAAAATATTAAGAAAAGTTTGCAGTGCTCTTTGGGATTGTTTACGAGAAGAGTCTTTTCCAGAATTTACTGAAAATCGTTGGAGAGAAATTGCAGAGGGTTTTGAAAAATACAGCCAGTTTCCTAATTGTTTAGGTGCCATAGATGGGAAACATGTACGAATAAGAAAGAATAAGTGGATCCCTTTTCTACAATTATAAAAATTTTTTTTTCAATTGTATTATTGGCGGTTGTAGACGCAAAATACAATTTCATTTACATAGGTGATGGGGCATTTGGAAAAGAATCGGACAGCACTGTATTCGAAAGGAGCAATTTGTATGAACAACTTGAAAATAATGAGTTACATATTCCAAGGGGCAAACCTCTCCCAGGAACTGTAAGTCCAAATATGCCCTACATGTTCGTTGGTGATGAAGCGTTTTCACTATCAAAAAATATAATGAGACCTTACAGTGGTAAATATTTGTCGGACAAAAAAAGGATTTTTAACTACAGTTTATCTCGTGCTAGGAGGAATGTCGAGTCTGCATTTGGAATACTTTCTAATAAATGGAAAATATTTCATAAACCAATAAATGCAAATTTGGATTTATCAATACTTTTAGTGAAGACATGCTGTGCTCTCCATAATTTTGTTAGGGCTAGGGATGAGTTTAAACTAGTAAATACTTTGTATATAGAAGGATCCATTGGACAACAAGACTTTTAAGAACACCCAAGATTCTCTAGAGCACCTAATCAGTTTATTCAAGCGAGAAACCAGTTGGCAGATTATTTTGTTTCCAATAATGGTAGTGTCCCATGGCAAACAAATTATATTTTATATTTTATATTAAAATCTTGTATTATTATTAATTATTCGTATAATTTGTATTATATTATTTACTGTATTTACCTATTCAAAACGCTCATAATCTAAAATAAATTAACAAAATATATTAAACCACGGATGTATTTTTTTAATACAACATATTAAAGCGATTATTGAATATCGAATAAGTGTGCGTCAGTCCCTCTGACTGACCGTCTAGACGTCTAGACGTCCAGCTGATAAAAATTATAAATAGCTACTCTCAGACTAATATAAGACGTAACAACACAAAACGTCTAGAATGTAGATAATAATTAAAAATATGTGGCTTGGCAAAAAAACCATTAAAATAGAAAAAAATGTGAAGCTATAGCTTGATTAAGTATTAATATTGAAGGTTTAATTTGAATAATATTTAAAATGACTTTTAAAATTCGTAATACACACTGCAGTTTTGTCCTACACATAATTTTAGGGACTGATCCCAAGTCTACTAGGTTACAAAACTAGTATTATAATAATACAATTAGAATATTATTTGTCAGAAAATCTTAAAAGTTTAAACTTGCAAGTTGCAATTTCGAAAAAATAATGGTATAAAATAATACTTACATATTTCATTTCTTTCCTTTTCGTCTTTTTCGTCGAAATCTTTTCAAAATATACGACCAATTTTTATCCATGACCCTCTATTTTTCTGTCGATCATGATATGTTTCGGAAGCAATATTCCAAATTTCTGGATGATTTTTTATTTCCCCGATAAATAACTCTATGTCGAAACTCTCTTCCAGATCTTCGGACATATTTTTTTATGTTTTGCGGCAAAACGACGCTCGTGTACACTGCACAATACGAAAACACGTTATGACGCTCCGCAAATGCGAGTGCGGTGCCGCGGCGTTGTCTCGGGGAATTGCGGTACACGATCGCCCGCAAGTTCACGCGCGGTGTCGCTGCGTCACCGCGCGTTCGTGTGCATCGTTCAATCCAGTTGTGAGTAAACGCAAACGCAAACGCGGTACCGCAGCGTCACCACGCGTTTAAAAACCGCACGTGTGCATTGGGCCTAAAATTGTGTTCGTTATTATGGCCGAAGATGAGGACCGTATACGTCGTTGTACTCGGATGTTGTTACGTAATACGATAAAGCGTACTTCCACAATCTGTTGCATTCGGAGTATACACGATATGACATTACGTGTTATCAACGACGATAGTTTGGCCGGTCTTTATTCTTTACATGCAGCTGACCTAGATTCGCTATGGAGTGAATTCAATTCATATGACATGGGTGCATTCAACTGTTTGGTCGAACTTAACAGGATTGAGGAGCACTCTCGTTTTTTAATTGATGAGGTATGTGAACTTGTTAAGGTGTCCAGAGCGGTTTTGGCACGAGTGCAGCAGTGCTTAAAATCCTGTGCGAAAGTCACTGTCTCGTCGGACGTAGTTCGGCATGAACATCCGACGTTTTTTAAGTTATCGTCGCGTATGTCGGAGAACACCCTCGAGGGTTGTAATCGTGATCCTAGTGGATAATTTTCTGATATTTTACCGATGTGTGTGTCGACGTCCGTTGAGCAGTCAGTCGGGTCCCGCGACAGAGCCATACAATCGTTGTATAGGGATATCTTCAGGTTCGAATGTAATTTGTTGGCTCATAATAAGATATCGTTGGCCACGTTATCCTCCGTGCTCGGGCCCATGTTAGTATCACCGAATGTCGAAAGGCCAATTACATTTAATCTATTTTGGGACGGGTTCCCTCCTGACGTTATCCGGGCAGTTCGCGACGTTAGTGTAGTAATTCTGACACGGTACGTAACGGCGACCAGTACAAAGTACAGGCACCGTTACAGCCCAGTCTACACTTTGTCAACCACCACCACGGGGAACGACAGCGCGACACCGTCGACTCTCCCTCCACGCCGCAAAGGCTAGGTGGGACGGGAAGACAGGTCGCCCTGGACAAGTACCGGCCGTCGGTGACTTATCTCTCTTACGCCGATCGTCAGACCGCACACACCAGCACCTCCGATCGCCGTATTACCACCACCATAAAACCGTACATATAGACATTTGTATTACGTGCACGCAATTGTACTTTTCTTTTTTTTTGGCGTCTAAATAAACATTTTTATACCAGAACCAGTGACCGTCGTTCTTTTTTTTTTTTCCTTTGTCGTTCGTTGGTTACTGTGGTCTGTTACCGTGGTTTGCACCCACCTCAAGACCGGCTCACCGCGATCAACGTCAACCGCCGTAGCCGTGTCAAATTGGCTCCCCGCAGAGGAATCACCTCCAGTTGCAGTCAGCGTAAAGGTAAGAGTTTTATTCACGCTGACACATACCTCGGATAAATTGCTTGTTATATTAGTATTAAGATATTTAGCCAGGAGTGTGTTTGCCCGGTTAGCTAGGTACCCAGTGAACGTTACGTAAGAATTATTTCTAGTACCTAACAGGGAATCCCGCGCAGCCGTGCATAACCGTGATACGGATTGGGAAGTAGTTATATAACAACCACCACCCCTCCGCTACATCTACCTTTCGTCCCACGACATTACCGCAGATAACAACGCAGCGTACGGGTAAGAATATTCAAACCGGTATCGCTGTCGTTGTCGTAAGCCGTCGCCGCGCGCCGCTGTCACCAGCCGCCGCCGCACACCACCGTTGTCAACCGCCGCCGCGCGCCGCCGAGACAAACAGGTTTCACCGCCGCCGAGTACATTGACCTAATTAAGTTATATTTGGACCGTACCGGCGACGCCGAAATCAGCTGCACAGCTGATTATCATTTACGCGAGCGTAATCAAATAGCGTTGTAAACATCGCGTAAATTACGTTTTTCTTCTCTAGAATAATTAATTTTTTTTTTTTTTAAATTTTCTTTTATCACGCTCACGTTCTCAACCAAATTTTCCCCGGAACATCCGTCCCGTATAACAAGTACAGGCCACCGTCTTTACAACAGTTTAACGTCCGCATTTGTAATTATATGCGTAATAAAAACAATATGTCGGGAAAATCGTTACAACAATTAACGACGGTGGAACTACGTAAC
>NW_019101195.1:2149-13882 GCF_001856785.1 Myzus persicae | reverse complement strand
GTCCGATTCATAACTAGTAATAATTTCTGAAATTTGTGATTCAGTTAGTTTTCTAGAGTTCATTTTGATCAATCGTTTACAAAAACAAATGAAATAAAATCGCAAATTTAAATCATAAATACTTAATAACGACACAATTGTTATACTTGCAACTTCGGTAATTACATAATATACCAATTACAATTAGGTATCATATTTTGTATTGTCATAATCAAGTATAAATAATATATTATTTTTTATCATAATATCTTTTAAATAGTTGTACTTGTACCGTCATAATCATTTAAAATTATTGTAATAAAACAATATAAATTATACAGTATAGGCAACCTCTAAACATACGGAAAAAAATAATTGTAATAAATAGATACATTTATGTTCTAATCTAGTTAAAATTTTAGAAAAATAACAAAAAATCATTGACAGATGGCAGCACAAACTTCATTATATGTTCGAAATCTGTACAAATATAATTACAATCACTAAAATTCGATAAACACCATAAGTCAACAATTACGTAAATATACGTCATTCCTCTACAGGACATACAAACTAAATGACGTAAATGTACGTCAGTACTCCTCAAAGGGTTAAGTTGTGGTATGTCGTAATGATTAGCATTTGCATTATATATTTATATTTATACCCATGTAATTCTATCGAATACCGTAACAGGCTCGTCTAAAACCTAACCTAACCGGCTACTTAAATGCTGTTTAACTTTCGGCATTTTATTACAAATTTGAAATTATTAAATTTAAATGTTCAAATAAATGTATAATAATATACGACTAATAAGTCGGCACGATAACACGATTCCGCTGAACTGACTGAGACCAAATACTAAAATATTGATTCTTGTCGTGTCTAGAAACGTTTTATAAATAAATCCTAATCGAATAAAAGCCCGCATGGTGTACACACTTATCTGTGGTGGTGATGTCGTAGGTATAGTGTACGTTAAAATCGTTATCGCTTCTAAGAAAAATGTGTGCCCGAGCACAGTCAAAAACCATATTAAACGACAAAAATTAAAAATGAATAAATTTTTATCCAAACATTTTGACTGTATTGTTTGAAATAAAAATATCACTGGAAAAATCGATTCAAGTAAAATATGTCTCCAAAAATATAAAATAGCGTATAAAAGTGTAAAATATGCCCTACAAACCAAAAAAACGTAAATTATGCATTTATATGCACAATAAAATTTCAAAACTAGCTTTGTGGAAGCTTGAAACGTATTTGTTTCGCACTCTGCTATCTGTGTGACTGTGCAAAAAAAATATGCAAATGCTACAAGTCCTCTGCCCTACTAATAAGTGATGGCGTAAATTGTTTGCCTTTGGAATCTGTTAAATACTCTAACATCCAGGGAAATATCTTATAATTTTGACGATGAGTGAGTCAGTCAGTCGGTAACAATATTACAAATTTTGACATTCTTCCATTTTGGAATGATACAATATTAAGGGCTCATATTCGTACAGCGTCCTAAACTACTTAAGATAAATCTGTGTTTTAAATTTCAAAAGTTTATCTTAAGAGGAAACAAAGATATATGGGTTAGAAAAATTGGTTCGTGTAAAAATACACTGTCATTGCTCTAACTGGGCCTGGCGCACTACCGTGCGCTCAGATTTTGTTTACTTACTGACATTTATATTTATTTTTATTAAAATAAAATTTGTGCATAAATTAAAACACATTGTTACAGCAATCTAATATGAGAGTTCTTTATTAAGTAATGATCTTTTAGATTTTTAGCGGAGCGATGAATGTATTGATTTTGCAATTATGTGTGTTTTTTTTTTGTGTGGGTGTGTGTACATGATAAGTTGTCGAAATAATGCTTCGATTTTCATTTTTGTTAATTTTGTTGGAACTTAATTTTAAAAAAAAATCATTTAATAACTCAACACATATTTTAAACTTAGGTACCTATTTGAAACATTTAAATAACAGATCATTATTAATTCGTAATATTTGTATAATTTAATAAAACAATTTAATTAATTTTATGCTTGAAGTATGATAAATAAGAATAACAGTATAAAAATTATTAACAAATAAAATATAATTATGATTTATGATAATAACAAGTAAATAATAGATATAATTTAAAAATGAATATTTGATTAAACTAGAACTGTATTGTATTTAATAACAATATACTTAAATACCAAATAATAACAATTGAGTATAGGCAGTAAATGTATTCTCAATGATAATACAAATATAATTTGGTATAATAATAATAGTAATAATAATATTTTCAATGAAATATACCAATATAATGTTTGAATTTAAAAAATATATGTACAACAATTGAAAAATCTTTACTTATGTTGAATTTAGATTTGTTTTCCTTTATTTATATTTTTTTTAAATTATCCATAAACCATTTGCATTCTTTATAAATTCTAATTGAAAATAAATTATTTAAGATAAATTTTTTTTCTTTTTGACATATATTTTCTAATAAACTGTTTTTATTTTTTGTTAGCCATGTTTACTTATATAGATACCGAAGTTTTTTTCCATTTTATACCTTCGTAGTAGTTTTGAAAGATCATCAGACTTTCTTGTACAAAATATTCTAATTCTTTAGTAGGCGAGTTTAAACCTACATCTGTAGATGTCCATTCAATATGATTGATCAAATGTCTTGTGTAGAGTAAACAATTGATCTTTGTCAACGAGGCTTTTATTTGTATCGATTAATTGGTTATAGCATTTATTGCATTCAATTTTTTTGACACATTTCATAGCTAAATATCCTGCATAATATTCTAAGGAACATTTTTCTAATGACAAAGAAGACATAGGTATTGATTCATTTTCTGTACAATTATATGTATCGTCTGAATCACTGGAAGAGGCTATGGAAGTAGTTTTTGGAATATCCACATCTTTATCCCTCGGTGTATCATCAATCTGTTAGTCACTTAATACTTCTGGTGTTAAAAAATTGTCTTTGTCATCCTCACAATTTGATTTTTCAGATGCACAATTTAAAAGACTAAAAGAACAAATGCTTGCATAACCATATCTGAATGATTTGCAAGTTGGATTTCTTTTGTATCCACAGCGCTGTCTGAAAATAGAAAATTGATTTTCCAGTGCATCTTGACACAGTCTATTAGTCAATAGGAAGTATTTTGTTGGTGATGGACTTGTATTTTGTTCATGTTTGTAAAGTTCCAAAACTGCATTCAAAGACCAAACAAATCCAGTGAAGCATGGTTTTGTTTTTGGTATTTGACTGATTTTTAAAACTCTGTTTTCTAATATTTTTAAAAGTGTCCAATGCTTCATAAGTAACTGTAAAACCTTTTACATTTTTTTCACTGAGTGGTTTTCTATATGGATTTTTGTCTTTTAAATGTTTACTGTTTAGGACATCAAATTGATTGTTTAACTGAAGGAAAAAATTTGTTGTATCTTGTGCTGTGTGAGAAACTAATTCACCTGTTTCCATGGCAGTTTTAATTGCCGCACTCACAGTATTGCTGAAAACTTGTAAAGGTAGTTTACAACTCATTTTCTGCCATGGATTCGGATTCAAATGCCGTTGATCAATTTTACACATTGCTTTTGTGGTTTTGCTACATGAGTCAATTTTATATGTTTCACGGAAATCATTGAAACATATTTTTTTCTCTCCGTTATTTGCTGTTATTATAATATTTCCTGTAAGCAGATTATTTCTAATGCTTTTCATCAAATAAGGAATATCATACATTAAAAAATTTTTTTTGCAGTTTATCAATGCAAACGGATTTTCAGGAGTTCCGCCAAGTAAGAAAAACATTTTGCGGTTATTTGTTCCTTGATCACACGTAATTATACTTGGCGAAAATCCAATTTCGTACAGTTTTTCTATGCTACTTTTTACAATGTTGGCTATTTGATCACCAGTGACTCCAAAACACTACTAATGAAGTAAGCAAAAGGTAGTTTCCATTTGTTGTAAAGTCCACGGATCATCACTACAAGAACAAGTTTTGCAGACTTCCCTGATCTACCTAAATGCCCTAGATCTTCATAACCTTCAATGAAATCTAATGATTTATTATACTCTGGACACATTTTTATTGACATTTCATCAATTAACCCAACACATTTTTTTTCTTGTTCAGTCATTACTTTTGTCATTAATGTCAATTGAGAATTATATTCTGTTACAAACCCTGGCAAATACATTAACGACTTTATCCATCGTTATATGGTAGTCACACCTGGTAGAACTATTTTGTTTCTTCTCATAAACCAATATGTTGATGGGGATTTAAAATATATAGATATAGATGTGACATTTTTCTCGCCTTGTGTCCATGGTTTTTTTCGGTATTCAAAAGCTGCATAGTTACAAGGGCTTTTGAATTTTTCGAGCTAAAGGCAGAGTTATTAAACAGAGTTCTTGGATCTACATTTTTTTTTATGTTTTTTTTTTTGGAATACGCTTTTTGCTTAATCAGACGTGATATTTTCACGTTTTTAAAAACACTGTTGTCACTATCAAAATCGTTTCCTAAACTGGAATGGGAAGTTCTTGGCATATCTTGGTCACCCAGAAAACTAAATCAAAAATTTACTAACGCAATGATAAATAGGTAGTCAGTTTTGTAAAAATACTTTTGAAAAAATATTAAGATACTAATGCTAATACTAGTATTCCAATAAAAAGGTATTAAAAATACTTTTAAAATACTATTATTATTTACGACTACTCACAAAGTATTTGTAGACTAAAGTATTTTTTTTTAAATTTAAATTTTCCTAAAAAGTATTTATAGAAAATCGTCATATTTCGATGGCAACTGTTTCTATTTTAGATAAAGTTAGCTGCAGTTGTAATTTATAAATATATTATATTATTATTCAATAGGGGAAAAACATTGTTTTTAATGTCAAATGGAAATTTGAAAAATAAAATACAAGAATACCTAGTAAAGGTCTCTCAATATGAATGTATTTATTATTTTGTTTACAAATTTTAAATACTGAATCTCCATAAATTATAAAATATGCTCTAAAAAATTGTAAAATTAAGAAATATGTTCTAAAATCTAAAAATCACTAAATATGCAAAAAAATGCACTAAACTTTTGATATGTTTTTCGTAGTGTCTTGGAATAAATGTCTAGCTCACTTAGTAATAAATCTAATGGTTCAAAAAAATCATGCAAATGCAACAACTTCCGAGCCCTAAATTTATATACTATAAGTATAAGTTACCTAGCAATATCAAACTTAAAACATACATTTAAAAATTGTATTTAAAATACCATATGAATACTTCGTGTTTGAATACTAGTATTCAAATACTTGTATTCGAATACTCTACAAGACTGTAAATAGTGGTAAAATAAACTGCAAAATACAACAATTAATTTTGTAAAAGAAAAATGACTTATTTACCTCAACAATGAAAAGTACCAAAGTTTTGGTTTGTATACAGTGTCGGCCGACGCACCAGACTTAATGGGTTGTTTTATTTTTTTGTTCTCTTTTCGGTAAGCGATTCTGAGGTTGTTAATTTTTTTGTAGTACAGTGTCTTTTGTGGCATTTTGATTCGATTTCTTGTTGTTCGTTTACCAGTTTCCCATGCGCCGTATCTTTTTTATTCCTGTCATGATAATTTTTGATTTTACATTTTCTAAGACAAGCCTCGCTTTCATACAACTTTATAAACTCTTCTGTGAATTTGCGGCTCATTTTTAAAGTTAGTTCAAAGGAAGTAAATTAAAAAAAAAAAGTACTTTTGTAGGCTTATAGCAAAATAAAAAAAACAAACAAAATGATTACGTTAAATAATAAGTGACAACAATATGAATTATAACAAAATAATAATAATGATATCGCACTAATCCTCAAGGCAGACCACAAGTGTGCCACAACACGAACAACTCTGAACTGTACAATCCGGCCCGCGCAGTTTTTCCTTTTGGAATTTCGAAAAGAGTTTTTGACTGTGCAGGCCGACATGGGCCTCAAGGCTGACCCTATACACGTAGAGGGAATCCTCAAGGTTTGGACTGCGCAGTTCATAGCTGATCATACAGTAACAAAATCGACAATGGTAAAAAAATTGAAAATAGTAGAATGTGAGTGGATGAATATACAAACGTTAATTGTTTTACTGAAACCATTACAAAGTCGACTGTTCTTTCGAGTGAAAAATATTCGCCAGTATCGATGGATAGACCACTTATGTTCAAACTAATTGAAAAACATTTAAAAATAAAATACAACTATGATAAATTTTTTTATTGTCATGAAGAAAATGATAAAATAAAGTGTTGGGGCAGTATCAGAATTATTTAGGAGAGCCACTCTCTGATATGATTTAAGCCCACTTCAATGGTGGAAATATCGTGAAAAGAAATATTTTTTAATTGCTCAAAAAGCAAAAAGATAATTAAGGGTAATTATGTATACCAGTAACGTCGGTTATCACCGGAACGTTGTTTCTCTTCAGCTGGAAATGTGGTCACACCTAAAAGAAACTGCTTATAACAGAAAATGTTAACTTATTAGTATTTTTGTACCATAGATAGAGATATATTTAGTTAATTATTTATACCTTCAAGTATTGAATTATATATTATTTTATTTTATTTTTCTCATCCATCGTAAACATATTATTATTTATTTATTAGGTAATTTAAAATGCTATTATAATTAATATTTTTTATTTATATATTGTTTGAAATCATCGAGCATAATATTGTCATATTTAATTATTCCCTTAGATTTTGTGTGTAAACTATTATTATTTTTTATAATATATTTTTTTGAAATTTCGCAAACTAAATTTTATGTACATTGCTCTATTTGTCTGCTGTTTAGAAGTATTTACATTGAAGAGTAATTCCCAAGATATTGTACGCAATTAGGTGTCCGTTTGTGGAGGTTTCACTGTAACTTTTATGAAAAAATATTAACGCAAACACACGGTTAAGCCACTCTTAAGCCCAGACCAAAACGGTTTCAGGTACCATCGCGGTACACACCTCTCATTAATGAAAATCCAATATGAAATTGAAAATACCATGCAGAATAAACAAACTTTGGGAATGGTTTGTCTTGATATAGCCAAGGCATCCGATAATGCCTAGCGACCGCACATTATCACGGACCTCCAAAAAATATTATCTAAGGGAAATATGTTTGCCATAGTTGCCAAGTTATGGCCAAGTGGCCGAGGGTTATTTCTTTAATAAAATAAAACACACGGTTACATGGTGTTACGGAACAAACACACAACATCAAAAAAGGTCTTTTTCAAGACCAACAAATAAAGATGATAGGGAAAGTAAGCCAAAGTGACAAATGAAGATCACACATTGTAAACAGAAATGTCCGAACAACGATGTGATTTTCATCTGTCAAAACGAGATCCCGTAGACCAATCAGCACTGGACTAGATTGCCGAAGAGGATATAAATACCGGACACTTTCGACAATTTAGTCAGTCTGCTTCAAGCCTTCAAACTGTCAACATTCAACGACTTCTATACGAGTTCAAGACAGCAGAAGTACCCGGACTACTCGACGACGACAACGCTGCTTCACGGCTATAAGCGTCGTCCGATCGCGGATCATCTGCGAGACCGCCGTTCCACGGTACAAAACCAGTGCCGAGGTGCCGTCCAACTAGTGATGGGCGATTCACGTCGGTGAATCGATTTAAATCGAAATTAAAAAATCGGCCAAAATGAATCGATTTTTTTTTAAAAATGTTTTCAATGAACTGAGTAAAAAGAATTAAGGCGTATCCTTTATTCCTTTCAAATTCATATTATCAAATACTATTTTATTTATTGATATAAAATATACATACATATTTTATACAAATATTTTTAAGAATTCATTGTTATTAACAATACATAATTATTATTGATACATTTGAAAATATACAATTTTTAAAATGCTAATTTAAGTTAATAACAAACATATTTACAAATAATATACAGATAATTACATTATAAATATTTACAAAAGGCTGTACAGATAATTACATTATACTAATCTAAATTCCAATCACTTTCTGAAAGAGATCCTAGGAACAGAAGCTTGTTTAGATGTTCACCCGTCAAACGATTACGACTATCAGTCATTACCTGCCCAGCTTTTGAAAATAAGCGTTCCGAAGGAACTGATGTCGCTACCATTGATAAATAGGGGTTAACAATTTTTTTCAAATAAGGGTAAATAGGCCCATGAGTGTCCCAAAATTTTAAAACATTTTCACCTAATGGCAGAGTCGGCTGATTTAACACATTGACGGACACTTACCATTTTTTGAAATTTCCAATACCCCCTATAATAGACGTAATAGATAGTAGTTAGGTAGGTAGTGTATACCTATAGTTATACAAAGTATAAAAGCCAATAAGTAATGAAGTAATTATTATTGTATTGTATTTGATAGTTAGGTTGGACAATAACAATGCAAACAAATATAATATTATTTTCATTATTATTTAGTTTGAAATTACTTTTATAAATTGTAATAATAATTGTACACCTTACTTTTTGACCGCGGATATATTTATAACTATTATAATATTCTCACACTCCGCTCGTCGCCGTAATAACATAATATCGTCGATATCATTTATGAGCGCTTTCCTAATTTGCATTGCAACGTCTCCGCTACTGTATCATTATAACATTTCAATAATCATAAATAAATTAAACAATATTTACATTATATTATGTTGCGTGAAAGATTAAAATATTAATATTCTCCTCTGTCAACAATATTCGTAAAAGCTATACACAACGTTATACACACTTCTATACGTTTACACATGAGTACGTTAGGTGTAAGGTTTTTTAAAATGTATTTATTAAAAAAGAGATGCCCAGTTGACACTGAAAGTAATAAAAAATGTATTTAAAATATATACATAGTTTCAAAAAATGAGTTGCATAATATACTAGGTACTTTTGTTCTCTAAAAGTGCGGTTATGTTGCTAAAACTTAAGTCCTGCATGTGGTTATAGCCTAACATTATATACTTTTTATTAAAATCATTTATTTAAAAATTCAATCTATGGGAAATATTGATATATCATTATCAATCTATTCATATTGTATGACAATTAAATTGTTATAGGGAATTATGATTATTGATTACCTGATATTTATTGAAAATTATTATTGTACCTATTTACCATTTAGCGAGTAAGAATAAATAAAATTGAGAAATGTTCAACCTGTAACGGAGTGTAAAGGTAACTAATTATATGTACCTATATGTATATATCAGCTAAGAAGTAAGAATTGACAACTACGCATTTATGCTCACACATACGTTACAATGTACACGATGTACGAGGTACAAAGTCATATTATTATTGTACTAAAAAAATATGTAGGTACCGGAAACGGCGGAAATACCGGTGTACTTTTACACCGTTGCCCCCGACCCGTCAACACAACTTCGACAGTGTGACGCGACGACTATGACAATATTATATATTATTGTAATAGTATATTATGTACCTATATTTGCGACCGAGAGAGATTTTTTTATTAAATTTTTCTAAATACCATCACGCACAGGAATAATATAGTTAATACACACTGCAGACGAACAACACAAGCAAAGTGTGAGAATGTATATCATTTGTAGGTATATGTGCAAATAAACACACACACACACACATATACACGTAGTAAGTCAATATTATACACTTTTAGGTCGTACCAGCAAAACGCATTGATTTCGGTATTATTATAAGTACCTTCGAACTGCTTCATTGTACCTTTACTTACAATAAAATGCACTGAGCACTATTGTGATGGATATACAGTGTCTTTTAAAACGTAGGTCCGAACACTCCGAACATTAAAAAAGTATAAATGTCTCCCCTGTGAATTTATAATCCATTTTAAACAAGTGTATTCCGGGCGTAGGTACTGGTGTCCCGCAAGATCCTGCAACAAGTGATACTATAGGTAAACCTACACAATAAGTAACCGTTGAATGCGTATACGTTATTATAATAATATCTACCATATGCTACACAAAGTATACCTACTTTTATTGTGTTTAGTGTATATTTTTATCTCCCAACCTCGCACAGTCTGACCCCATCATTTCGATTTCAAACGAAAAACGAAATGTCAAGGGTCATAATATTACCCAATGAACATAATGCCTGTGTACTCAAATATTATACGAGTCAACAAGTATACAACAATACCTTTACGCTATCTATTTTTAGGACGATCAGTATATTCGGAACTGAAGCATTTGAGTATTTGATCAAATCTTCTACCAGACATAACGTGACTAAAAATTGGATGGTAATATAATGGATTTTGTGAAAACATATCTCGAATGACAGAGAACTTAACTGCACCTCCAAGAAGACAAACGCCAAGAAAGCCTTTTATTTCGTCTAAATCTACTGGTTTGAACGTGGAACCTCGTGCACCTTTTCTATGAGGTCGACAACTCCTACACATATTTTCACCATATTTGTTTGTTGATTCAATAAGTATTTCAAAAATTTCGTCTGTCCAAAGCTGAGTAAAGATTCCTAATGGAAATTCACGTGCACTTTCAGATATATTTAATTTTATGCCACAGCAACTGTTGTCAAATTCAAATAAAATGAAAGAAATCACAAACAAAAATGTGTTATAAATAATAATTAAACAATTATGGCACAGGGCATCAGTTACCGCCGTTGTCGAGCTCGCGCACTGACCGATGGCATATTAATATACTACCTATAGCTATACCTATTATACCCATACCTATATATTGCTACACGACAGGTAATTTTTGATTGGTCAATTTGAAAGTGCACGTTTTTTTAAACAAATTTACTATTGTGCTATCACTTATTCAATTATCATATGAATTTAAAACATAAAACAAAAATAAAAAATACCTATATTAATTAATAAAAACAGATGTATGAATGAATAACAACTAGACGTGTAGCAATATTAAACAATTGTGCCTCTAAATTTTAAATATATTGAACATACGATTTTATTTTGTTCATCGTTGTGCTGCAGGAAAATGGAGCGGAATCAGTCTGTGTAATTTTCGCCAACACGTCCTCTGCAACCTCGATCGCTGGATCACCCGTGACATCGATCTTCTGGTCGACCGCGACCTTGATCACCTGGTTGTCAGTGATTTCGATCTCCCCCGTGATAATCTCGGGCGAGTTACTGCAAATTGGACACTGCTGCAGCTTTTCGATTTCGCTGTCCGAATCGTCATCCAAGTCATTGAAAAGAGGTACGTCGAAACCGGCATCGACCATTTCACATAGAGCTTTGATGTTCTTCTTGGGGGCCTTGTTGCCGGCCTTTTTCACCAAGCAGCCCCGTTGGCGTCTCAGCTCTTGGTTTAGCCATATCTTATCCTTTGGGTCGTATGCGATCGTTGGTACGGCAATCGGGTCAGTCGACGGTAACCTGTATTTACATCCTTGGTGGCAAAGTGGGTGGACATCTGGATCTGGCTGCTTGACGGGGGAAGGCCGCAACTCGTTAAGCTGTTCAGCCCTAATTCGCCGTTTCTTCGCCCGTTCAGCTGCGGCTAGCTGTCTGTCTACCTGTTCAGCTTCCAGTATCCACTTTGAGACTTCCGCGTCCGACGTCAAGTATTCGGGTGGTTGCGAACCGTATTTCGCATTAGCCCGCTGCTGTGAACTTTCGCTGCTGTCCTCGGACCTTTCTGAACCGCTTC
>NW_019101195.1:0-1629 GCF_001856785.1 Myzus persicae | reverse complement strand
TTTTTTTTTTTTTTTTTTTTTTTTTTTTTTTTTTTTTTTTTTCTCTTATCTTAAGAGATCACGACACCACTTACGCTTCAGACGTCTAGGGGGATTACCAGGTATGGAAGGAGTAGATAAGTTTTTTATGAGTTCATTAGGGTGGTTAATTAGTTTGGAATAGAATCTTTTAAAATATATTTTGGCTTCGTCATTAATTGTTTTGAGTTTTTCCAGATAGAATTAAATAAGCCAAAATCTGGCAACCTTACTTACCTAACATTCAAAATCCATTATCGATTATCCATACGTAATTCATTAATTCGTGGCTATTATCTAAACGTTTACTTGATGTTTGTAGAGCACTTTTATAACAATCATGTTTTTTGATTTTTCATTCTTAATTCAGTATAAAAATTGTTAAATATATTAAAAAAGTGAAGATTGGTATATCTACAAAACGCATTTTTGCTGGAATTGTACACTGGAATCCAGTTATCACACCGAGAATTTCTATGAATATATACTATAATCTTACTTTATGCTATAAGAATATTGCATTCGCCACCCACACCAAATCTGATTGGTACAACAATACTATTTTAAACATAAAACATAGGTAATTAGGTGTAAATTGATAGAAAATAATTAAAAAATATAATCTAAGCTGTTGATGAGTCAAAAAAAACTAAGAACAATTTAATTAACTACAATAAACTATATTTATACACACCATTAAGTTATTAAGTTCATGATGAGTTACAGTTTTGACCAAGCTCCTTGTTTGGATATCACCAGTTAAAAATTTCCTGAAAATAGTTTACCACTAAATGTTTTTCCAAAATTTTTATATTTAGAACCTGTATTTACAAGTTATACTATAAGTAAATTTGATATTTGATTGACAGGAGGGGAAGTCACCAAATAGCGCACCCTTTGGAAATATAATAGTTATAGTACAATGCTTTTACAATATATTATTTCTGGAGTATACACTGTACAAATGTTTCAAATGATAAAACTGCGGTATATTCAAATTGCTAGGGCTAACATAACTAAAATTGTAACCTTAGAAACACATTTTGCCATTCAAGGCCCAAATATTGGATAACGGTTAAGTTGTACCACTGAAAAATGTAATGAACAGATTAGCAGTATTTGAAGCCAACGTTGACCTATAATAAATTCCAAACTAATCATATCACAATATCCATTAGGTAACGCGTTATACATCAACAACAAACCCTGATACTATCATAGATACCTATATAATAGTGTACTTTAGAGGTTTCAAGTACACACAAATATTATTGTACAATCACAGCAAAATAACTAAAACAGTTATTCTAGGTTTTTTATTATGCAATTTCGTTAGGTTATATTCGTTAGGTTAGGTTAATAATATTATTTAAACTTAATTACCTACCTATATATCTTAATATATAAAATGGTAAGGTCCCGGAGTCTTTTCCTCCCGGAACGAAAGACCACTATTTCTTTTCTTCCACGAGCGTTCGCCTCCGGGCCAATGGGAGCGCGAAAAAATATCGCGGCTTCGTCGTTTTGAAATATCGTCTTCGCCTCATCGCCGGGATTGTTTCAAAACTTTTGCTTTTCGAGCTCCGTTCGCCTTTCTTCGTGCCCCATTCT
>NW_019101194.1:1929-13854 GCF_001856785.1 Myzus persicae | reverse complement strand
ATATTGAATAAGCAAAAAGTTACAGTCCACGATACATTGGAATTCAGATAAATTTCGTTGGTTTTTCATAGCAAAGTGTTTATATGAATGTGAATCAAGCTTCGGCAATATTTATTATAATCAATATCACTCAAACCCATAAGAAAGCTTTAAACACCTTTTAAATAGTGGTGTAAAGCAGAAAATTATATATTGATTTATTAAAATGTTACAGTCCACGGTACGTGGGAATTCAGCTGCATTTTGTTGGTGATTTATTGCAAAGTGTTTATGTGAATATGGATCTAGCTTCGGCAACATTCAACATAATCAATATCACTCTAGTAATAAAGAAAGCTTTAAGTGTCCTCTAAAGAATAGTGTAATGTAGAAAATTCTAAATTGAATCAGCAAAAAGTTACAGTCTATGATACATGGGAATTCCGCTTCACTTCGTTGGTGTTTTATTGCAATGTGTTTATGTGAATATGGCCAAAATTGATGGTTCTCGTGAATATGGTATGTTTGAAAGTGTTAAGATTTTTTGATCTTCGCTGTCATAGATTAAAATTTTATTTATGTTTGAGTTAAAATGTTTAAAAGATATTGTATTTTCTTAGAAATTGTGTGTGTAGAATATTTTAATGGATTGAAAATTGTAGAATTTATTTGTGTAACTTGCGTTAATTCTGTTATTATAATTATTTTTTATGTTGATAGTTATATAATATGTTATTATATTTTGTATGGTATTATTTGGATTGCACCTATATGATAGTGGATTTATTTTTATTTTATTGGAAAATTTAGTGTAATATTTTTTATTGTTTCCCATCGTATTAATTCATTATTTATAAAGTTCGTATTGGACATGGCTATATTTTCGCGGCTTATTATTTTGGCCGAATTATTAGAATTATATAAATTGTCAGAATTATATTTTATTTGTCTATTCAATTTATTAATAATGGTTATTTTGCGTGGTGTTGGTTCTATGCTAAATAATTGTTTACTAAATAGTAGTCGTTGGAAGTATGGTATCTTTTATTGCATGAGTTACATAATATTAATATCCACCTGCATGCTGTGCTAGTCTGGTTAGTTTTGTAATGGTGTTTACATCGATGTGAATATTCAGTGTTATAATCGTTGGGTATTTTATTGACCTTGTTAAGTGCTAGTGATCTATTGTTCGAATGGTATTATATTTATTAAAGTAAAAATTTGGTTGATAATTCAGATGATTATAATAACTGTTGTGCCGTCGAATACATTTAAAATTTGAAGTTTTTTTGATTTTTGTTAAAATGATTTTTGTATGAATAGAGTTATGTCCAGAACGTTTTGTGTATTGATTAGTAATTCTATATTGATTACTATTCGATTTATTTACGTAACTGTTATTATGATTTTGGTTGGAACCTAAATTTTTTATTAACGAATTTAAGTTAGAAATTTTTAAGGATAATTGTTCTAATTGTTTTGTATTATTATCATTTATGGTATTTATAGGTTTCTTATTAATTTGATCTCTGATTTCATCAGGAAATTGTTCTGTTTTATCATTTATAATAAATTATATTGATTTATATTTTCTAATATTTCTTTTTAAATCAGTTAAATTATTGATTTCTAAAATTCCTATATAGACCTCGTTATTTCTGATTTTAATCCTTTCATTATTTTATATACCATTTCTGATTGTGACATCATAGGGTCGATTCTTTTGCATAAATGTTCTACATCGTTTATGTAGGTACGATGTTATAGTTTCATTGGGTAATTGCTTTCTTTTTGTAGCAAGTTTTTTAGCAGATATTTTACTGCTGGTGTCTAGAATTCCAATCGAAGTGCATTTTCTAAATCTGTCCATGTTATAATTGGATTAGATTATTTGAAATTGTCTGAAAAAGCTGATGCTGTACCTTGGAGATAAATGGCAATAAACATAACTTTTTGTTCTAAAGTCCAGCCATTAATATGACTTGCTTTATTATACTTCTGGATAAATAAGTTTACACTTTCGTCAATAGTTCCAGAAAATTCGGTTGGTTTATAAAAGGATTCAGGATTTTAATTTTTGTGTATTGTACCCATATGATAATATTATTACGCTGTGATTTAGATTGTTCATTTGTAAATGGATATAATATTTTTGTGATAGTTTATTTCTAATTTATTTTAAAATTGTTATTTTAATATGTTTGAATTATTAGGTTATTTTCTGTTTAAAACTGTAAGAATTGTATAATATTTCATTGTTTATATTCCATATAATATGATGTTTACGGTTTTTTGTGTTCAGGAATGACTATCTTTATTTCTTTTAAATATTTTGCAAGGGAGTTCCTTAGGAAAAGAAAATTTATTACAATAATATTATATAATTATGTTTATGGTGTTTTTATTTTTATTGAATTTAAATGGCAATTAATAGTTTGTAATTTGGTATTTTATGTTTTATAATTGTTTGTAAATTTTCAGATTAAGATTGCTTAATGCACATTTTTATTAATATATTTGTAACAAAACATTTAAGCAAATTTTTTGTTGTTGTGATTTTGATGGTCAACATTACGTGCATAGAAGTTATTGTTTAAGGGTGATTTTTGTATATTGAAACTAGAATTATAGATAGGTATATATTAATTACGAAAATACTATAGATTATTAATGTGAAATGTTGATAAAGGTATATTGTACAATTTTTATCGTAATAACAATTATAACACTACCTAGTTGGGCGCCATTTGTAGTAGAATAAAATTAACAAAATGTAGAAGTGGCGGATAAGGAGAGAGATGGTGTGAGAGAGTATACGAGACCAACACGGTGCGTGTCCGGTTAGCCAATAGCCTACAGATTCCATTTCTGATAGTTATTATACCACTACTTAATATTATTATTTGCCGAAGTACCTTCACTGGATGGTTTCTTCCCCCAAGACATCAAGCCATCACGCATAATTTATAAGAAACCATACATTATGCCTATTGTACTTATTTGTATAGATTGTATAATTTTCTAGTTTACAAATAAAAAAAATAGAAAAAAAAAAAAACTTAATATTATTATTAGATTTACGTGTTAACTCATTAACTTATCTCCTAGTGTGAAATATTAAATCCACTTGCCTTGTGTGGATGTGGGTGATGTATGTAGACCCTCGCTTCAATGGTAACGTCTCTGGTGTAGGTCGATGCGCGTTATTATTGCTTTACTACTTAATAGTACTATATCCTATTGTAATTTAATATACGTCTCTTTAATATAGTGCGTTTACTCTTAGCATTTGTGGTAGGACATAATTATGTTGTTAGGCAATTTATGGTAATTTTTAAACTTGTTCTCTGCAAGAGGTCTTTCCCATACATCTAAGTTTTTATACAAGTCGATATATTATCGTAAACGAAAGATAATTTTTTTCCGAGTAATATTGTGTTTTAAATAATTTTCTTACGTAATAATAATAACTTCATTTTTTACCAATAATAACAATGATCAAAGAATATATCAGAAAATAGTAGCCACTAAATTGTATTGCCGAATCTCAATAAAAAATACAATATTATAATACAATTGTAGCGTAAAGTAGGTATAAGTACAAATAAAAAGAGAGAGTGAATAAAAAACAATTTTAAAGAGGAGAATGTAAAATATGTATATTGGTAATAAACCGTTAATATAATATACGTAGTTATAATATATAAATACTGAAAAAAAAAATTATTAGCAAAGTACAAATATCGCAAAATACAAAAAACAATAATATAAAACTGATTAAAGTTACTCTCATTCATATTCTAAAATACTTAATACATAGTTTTTCGATTTCAATTAAATGTCTTCTTTCATGATCGTTGCAATTTAAAGGGGGCTTAACGCTTTTTCTTTCGGTACACACGAAAAGATTCAGTTCCGCTTATAGGTAGTTATTATTGTTTTCTGCCGTTTCCATCCAATTTACGTAATATTCAAAACTCATTAATTCCCTAAGATTAACGAGTCTGACCCTTGGTTGTTCATTATTGTTGCTGAAGAATTTGCAGATTCAGTTGATTCTTTGGGTGTGTCAACCTTGCTTGTCTGTGAGCCACTAAAATTAATTAAAATTATTAACTTCAATATGTATTTTGAGATATTAAACATACTATTATTAAAAATGTACATGTATTGAAAAATGTATTATTTGTTATTTAATTATAGATTATAAAAGAGTTCTATACAAATATATTGAAAGTATAAATTAAATATAAGTCTAACTCAGTAGTGGAATTACGAATTTTCCTAAGATTCATTCAAATCAGTTGTTTATTAGATTAGTCGAAAGGGTGTACTGTAGTGTGTGCTCTGCCCGTTATACAATTTAATATATAGTTTAATCAAATGTTTGTCATTACAATACTATATAGATTATGACTTTCAGAATTAAGAGGAGTTTCCATAAAAATTTTGTAATAGACAAAAGAGACAATACGACTAAACTTTCAATGATTGAACAAAAAGTTTAACCTGGATATTTATATATTCCGATCGATTGTTTATTATAATGGGCGCTTTCAAATAGGATGATCTATCAATTTTAACCAAAGTACACATTTTTTGATCCTTTTACAGATCGATTGAAAATTCTGAAATCATTATGAATTTGGCAAAAAACGATAAAAAATATGGCAAAATTCTTGATGGGTTAAATATATTATTTTTATTATTCGTTATCATTTTATCGAAATTATGGATTATTAAAGTCTAGATTAGAATAAAAATAAATTTAATGCTCTATGAATACAGTAAATTTAAAAAAAGTTAGCATGGTGCGAAATTCAGTGTTCGTAATATTACTAGTAGGTACCTGTATAGTGTAGGATATCACTATTCACTACAAAATACTACATCCACTATAGGAATACAATGAAAATAAAATAACAAATGTAATGAAAGTTTAATCAAATACCTACAAGTAAATTAAAATATAACTATTTTTGTTATAATGGTTATAAGTTATAACTGAAAAACTGATTTATATTTATCTACAGTTGCCTACAATTTTCAACTATTTAACAACCAATACTGTTTCAAACCTATAAAAATAAAATATGTATTTGATAATTCAATATCATTATATAATACTAAAAACAACTCAAGAGTTGAGACGGTTTATCTATACCTACCTACGATATTTTGCATTATATTATATTATCAATGTAACTAACTGTACAACAGTTACATTTATTTCTTTATATTATTATAAGTAATTCAATATTTATTTATTATATTGTTTTTGGCATGTATTTTAAGGGTATAAAATAAGTTAATTATTGTTCAGACTGTTATCTTTTTAAAAAAGGTGTTCAAGTGTTTACCAATTAATTCTTAATTTGAATAAATTTATATCCAGAATTATATTTGTCTTTATAATCGATCAATTTGTTCAGTTTCTAAAACAACATGAATATATGTGATTGATATTAAATTTAGATTTGTTTTCAATTTTATTATTTTATTTTAGTTATTATAATGACTAAAATTTTAATAAATATTTATAAATTTGTTTACACAAATGTACAATAGTATCTCTTAGATTCTTTGAAGTTTAGGTAAAAAGTACATAATGTATTGAATTAAAACATTTAAATATTTTTATATAGTTGTTTTAAAACAAAGAACCTAGTTATATGCAGTATTTTAACGTGGATAAGAAAAGAGCACGGAGATTATAATTTTTCTTTTAAAAATCTATAGAATTCTCTTTTATATCATAGGAAATCTTTGAAAATTACAGGATGTCAGTGGAAATCCAATTAACATGTAATTGGGTGTTTATTTTACATTGTAAATACAGACTTATTGGAACGACGTCGACAAACGTTGAACTTCACTTCTATTCTACAATTGCAAATCTAACTACCAACATGAGCAACCTATGGTGAGACCGTGTAGCTATTTTAAAGGATAACCTTGTGACTACCGAGTAGAAAACCTACAGCTCAAAGTAATATAATGTGATTTATTGAATTAAAAAAAAAAGAAATATGTATATATGCATATACAATATACATAGTATACCTATGTAATGTGAAAGGTAATGAAGGCAATAACACTGCCTTTTCATATATATTTTGTTAAAAAGAAGAGTTTATTACTACAAGTATACACTAATATGTACAAATTCATCAATTTTAAAATATTGTACATACGTTTGTGACATATCGTATTAGGTATTTGTTTTTTTTAATGTTTATTTAAGTATAATAATGAACCACATAACAGAGTAAACTTTAGATAACATAAGAACAGTTGAACGTTGATCATTGAATGTACATTATAAAATATCCAGTATATTATCCTGGATTTATAATCCACATCAGTCAGTCTAAATATATTTTACAATAATTATTATTAAGTGTGTTTGAGTGAATTCAGTCCAAGTCAGTGTATCGCATTAAATGGAACTGAAAACATATGGGATTGAATGTAAATTATCAATTTGATTTGATAAGTATAGTTAAGTATGTGTTATTTTAACAGACACCGAATTTAGAATTTTTTAAACGTCGGGTTGTGCTACAGGCTACAGCTGTACAATCAGTACCTAATACCTATACCTCAATGTAAGTATGCAGCTTATGTAAAAAAAATAGATACAAATAGCAATAAATATATTATGACTTATTTATTAATCATTGACTGATTTCAAAAAAGATTTTTAAATTTTTACTATGGGTTTATATATTCATATACATATATGCATTCACATACGATATACACACACCTAAACACATTTCAATCAATTCTATATCAAAAATATAGTTACTGAGTTTGTTGTATATATCATTAGGTCTATATTGTCTTAGTTTATGTTTTATTATGTTATAATACATTATTCTTGGCTAAGGCCGTTATGTTATTTGTTTGAAATCAATAAACCATGGAGGAGTCGCAGAAGAATAATATACTACTTAAAAAATATACTACTTTATGTAGTATATAACTAGTATATTTATCATTTTTTCTCACCCGATTTCCTACATTTAATATACACATTATAATACATCCACCTGCTACTAAAATGGAAAACATTTTTTTTTTTAAACATTTTACACAAAATAGGTACTTATTTATATTTTATAAGTGATAATAAATTGGTACCTTCGATTCAAAATTACAAATCTATAAAGAAAAAATCCTAAGCAATTGAGTATTGACTATTCTAAACATGTGATGTATTGGAACGTTGTCACTTATCAGTAATAAGTGTTATAATTTAGTAATAATTTGTAATACTGTTATATTCTATGTTCTAGGATCCAATATCTACTACTGAAAACCCTCGAATAATGAATCGTTGTTTAAACTTGAGAAAATAATTTCTTCAAACAACGTTTACTGAATTAGGTCGATTTGATAACTTATGAAGGATTTAATATTTTAATAATCATACAAATTTAAGAAGTTGATTATTTGAATATTTTAGGGGCTAAGCCGGAGAGTCCCCTTAAGTTCAGCCTATATGATAGAATATGTTTGGTTTACCACCCTAGATTTATGTAGTTTGTTGAATCGTTTCTCCGTCTTACACACGGACGACATATCAAATTTTCTGCACTTAACTTAATCTATTACGGCTTATATATGTAACATGCTTATACATTATGGAACATTATCTATGTTCTTTTCTTCGTTTTGTATGATATTTAAATTTTCAAGTGATTTATGAGTAGGTAATTACAATTTTAATATTTGAAAATGCTCATAATTATCATTAAAATTAAAATATCGTAAATTCCGATAGAGAGAACATCGCAGATACTGTTGTTACCTGAAAGTTTGAAAATATATGTCAATTCACTCTGCTATCAAAACAAGCAGCACACTAAATAGTAAATACTAATGCAATATTGAAACTGGTGAAGGAAAATGATGGTGTATTTGTAAGGCGGATACATCACACGACGTCCTCTTAATCAATTTGATAATTTAAAATCGGTTCAAAACATATTATATGAAATACTTTTGTAGCGGATCACATCTGCGTGAGGCCGTTACATATTATATAGTTAAGTATAAATAATAAGCAAATATAGATGTAAATAATAATAAGGAAGAAGGCTCTTAAGGTCCATCCCCACTGCTCCGGGACGGGTCCGGGCCGGAATCCGTCCGGGTACGAAAAAAATTCTATCCAATGCATTTTAAATGTGAACATTCACATTTATCCGGGCCGGGCCTTGAACGGGCGTCCGAGTCGGCTCCGGGCCGAAAAAATATTGTTCCCGACAATTCTCTATCAGGGTTCCCGGACGGGTTTGACCCGGATCGGGCATGTCCTGACCAATGTGAATGATGTACCGTGCCGGGTACGTATAGTATCCGGGTTGTTGTTTACTCCAGCATCCCTCAAATAGATCTGAGTATCTGAAGGTATTATTTTCTAATAATTTGATATGGAATTCGTATCAATTCGTTTTCAACTAACGAAATTCGTACGACCTTTCTTCCAATTAAAAAACAAAAAAATTGTGATTTTTACATTCATACATTTCCCCAGCACCTTTTTCTCATGGTAAGAAAACGCTTATTGAGTATTTGAGAGTGTTAATTTTAATTTTTTTAATTTTTAAACTTGGGTGCTAAATAGCTCTTAGAACCCTCCTAGTTGCAACTATGTTGATTTTAAATACTTTTGTACACACATTACATCAGAAGTGTACAGGATTGTATCAGGAGTGTACAGGAGCGTACATGTCCCTACAAGTTTGAGTTACGAGCGTGAACGACACGTTACGAGCCTTGTGAACATGGACGAGTTTAAAATTATGCCCATCTGAAAGTTATTGGCCATTCAACTTTTGTTTCGGTCTTTACTTTTCATATATTTTAAATTTTTAAAAACGGATTCCGAAAAACTTATCGAAATTGTTCGAAGTCATTCAAGTCTTTATGACTTGAGCGACCCCAAGTATAGTGATGTGACACACAAAGAAAAACTTTGGAAAGTAATTGATGAAGAATTGAATCAACCAGGCAATTATTTACTTTATTTAAATTCAATTGTATAAATAATAAAATCTATTGTATTATATCATATATTTTAGTATATTTAGTATGTTTACTTAAAAACTCGTACTTAGATACAATTTATAATTACGAGACTTACGAATACATTTTAAAATAGACAAATCTATAGCATATTTGTGTAATATTATGTGTGTATTGCAGTATAATTATTGTTTTGCTATTATAGTTAAATAAAATAAGACCCATAAAAAGTGAAAATACAATGTGTCAAAAACTTGTAATAAAAAAACTTAAGTTAGCTTCATTTAGTATTTAAGCTTAAATTGAAGTTAATTTAAAAATTAAAAGTAAACTAAAAATACTTAGTTGTATATTAAATATTAATATGTAATAAAAACTTATATATTAAGTTATATTATATATTATGTATAATAATATTACAGATTATATAAAATTATTTTGCCACGAAACTAATCAGGCTTCGGAATTAAAAAAATCTTTAAATGTTTCTCTGACCTGAAATGCTTGTTGGCTTGCGTTACCTCCATGCAAAGGGACATTTTGTAATGTAATCGCATCTGAATTATGATTTACGCTTCTCGATTGATCTATTCGATTGTATACTTGTTTACCATCGTGCGTTTTTATAAAATTGTGTAAGACACAAGTAGCCAAAATTATATTGTCCGCGTTCTCTGGTTTGGCTTGAATTCGTCTGTTATATAATCGAAACTTTTGCGTTAGAATGCCAAATGTATTTTCCACGACTCTTCGTCCTCTACAATGTCTATAGTTGTATATTCTTCTAGAATTGTCATGTAGCTGTTTGCCTGGATAAGGTCTCATTAAATACTCTTTCAGCGGGAACGCCTCGTCCCCCAAGATTACGTAGGGAACAACATTTGTTGTTCCAGGAAGAGCAGTGCTTGGTGGCACGTTCAATTTCTTCTGATCTAATCTATTGCCTAGTTTAGAGTGCATAAAAATCCCGCCATCGCTGTTCCTTCCATATGCACCAACATCAACAGCGATAAAGTTATAATGTGCATCGACAAGGGCCATGAGTACTATGGAAAATGTTTTTATTATAATTAAAATATTGCGAACCACTGTTAGGTGGCGCTTGAATCACAACATGCTTCCCATCTAATGAACCTATACAATTCGGAAAGTTCCAACAATTCCAAAACTCGTTGGAAATTTCCTTCCATTTGGCAGATGTGGGTACTGGCATTACTTCTGACATCAGTTTGTCTAATATAATTTTACATGTATCTATCACTATTTCGTGAACAGTCGAATGTCCTAGTCGATAACTGAATGATATTGTTTTCATAGAATCACCTGTTGATAAAAATCTAAAAAATCAAATAATTTTTATTTAATATTAATAAATTATAACCAAACCTAAAAAACTCAAATTTAAATAAACAAATAATAAATAATATATTTTGAAAATTACATTACGTAGTTAACAATTTTATTTTAAAATTGTTAATACATTTTTAATTATAAAATAATTTTAATATTCGCGATTTTGACGAATTTTGTCAATATTTGAACTTCAAAGGTTAATAAAAAAAATTGTGCATATGTATTTAATATTTTTGAATGATATTGTAAGATCAACTTGTGTGCAATATTTTATTACATTTTCAAATATTTTGTCTTAGCGAAAAATTTTTATCAATATTTAAAAAAAAAATTTAAAAGTCAAATTTTTCAAATGCTTATAGATGGCATTAAAAATAAAATAATAATAATAAAAAAACTAAATATGTTTATGATATTGTAATACAATATATAATAATATATTTTTATTATATATTTTGTCTAGCTAATGTGTGCAAGACTAGGTGGTATAATATCAGGGACCAATATAGGAAAGTTTTGAATAAAAAAAAACAACGAGTGGGCAAGCCGCAACCAAACAACTCAAATATAAGTACGATGATCAACTTTCTTTTTTAAAAATAACCTTTCAAGAAAGATCAACTACTACCAATATCGATTGTAGTGATTCTGAAGAATATGACGACACTGCATACATGGACAATCCTGGATGCTCCACGAATATGAATATTAGCATCGAAAATCCAATTAATTCTAGTACCTTTATACCTATGCCAACTCAACAACCAACTTTATCTAAATTTTCTAAAGGAGGAGGGAAAAAAATGACAAAGAAACGGCTTCAGCGGTGATGATGAAATATCTATTGGATAAAAAATCGAAAGAAGAAAATGAAACAACACTAAAACATCATGTAGATACATTTTTAACAGGAATAACTTCTACAATGAAAACGTTGGACCCATATCGTGCTAACATAGCAAAAACAAGGATTTTTTCTATTGTTCAAGAACTAGAAATGGACCAGATAATGAACGATCAACGTCAAGTATACACACCGACATCTCAAATACCAGTTACTCAAAACAACACAAATATGAACAGAAGTATTGAACACATTCAATCACAGTCCACTGATGAACCGTACTATCAAAATATAGGTTAGTTCTACAGTATATTATAAAATATAAAATATTTTTTTTTAAATATTTTCATAATTTTTAAAAAGTTTTTGTAATAATAAAATTGTATAATATCATAAGTTAATTTTTCCTTCATTTCTAAATTTTTTCTTACGATTTTATAAACAGTTTATACTAAGTATAATTTTATAATCATAAGTTAATTTGTATTAATATTTTTTTGTTAAAAGCTCAAATAATAAAAAGTAAAAAGAATATGGTTAAAATGTTAATAATTAAATGATTAGATAAAATATTTTTTAGAATATATTTTTCATTGAAATTACCTTGATTGTCTAAGTTGTTAATTAAAATTAACTGTAACATTTCTATTTTATTTAGTACCTTAATTAATGTTTGTTGAAAATAAATATATTCTTACCTTAAACATACT
>NW_019101194.1:0-1654 GCF_001856785.1 Myzus persicae | reverse complement strand
AAGTAATATTGCTATCATTGCAAGTTCGTCGTCGGAAAAATTCATAGCAATACTAAATCACATTATTTTTAATTTAAAGTGTTCTATAACTTTTTTTTAATATGTAGTTATAAAATTATACTTACTTTTTATATTTGCAGAACTTAAAATACACTTTCAGACTTCAGTGAAGTACGAATACTTTCTACTACTAGTGTATAAATATTAAAATTAATTAATTAGGATTAAACATTAAATTGTATGCAACTAACAGAAATATAAGTACACGTGGTTTCGATGCTTAATTACAACTGATGAGTGTATAGCGAAGTACAGCCGATGAAAATGGACTCCCGGCTGTCCGGAATCCGGACGGATCCCTGAATAGTGTGAATTATTGACACCCGGGCTACCAGGACGGGTAAAAATTTACACGGCCCGGCCGGGACCCGTCCCGGAGCAGTGGGAATGGACCTTAAACCATTAATTGTTCGAACGCGGAACGGTTTTGCCGCTAGGTTTTGAACTTTGCAGCCAGGCCACCGGCTGCGCTTTCGGCGTCGAAGAGTTTAGAGGATTTCTCATTCTCCAGCTCGCCGTTCGTGTTGGTCCTAGCGCTTGACTCGACAGGATGTCCCGCGACTTGCGCGTGGTCACGTTTTCGTTGCGCCGTAAGCCTCGTGGCTAAGCCGTCGCCATCGTCGTACACAACTCCTGTGCCTTGTCGTTGTGGTTAACCCCCTTTTGGGCGGCATAGACGCCGCGCGCCGGTGGACGCGTATCCGTTTGGTCGCCTCCGTGTTTTTACGGCGCGCTCGTTACCGTTAAAGCCGCGGTGGCTGTTATTCACTGTTTCCGGTAGGTACGTCGAGCATGCAGTTTGCGATCGTGTGCATAGTGCATCCCGTTGCGATTTTGTGCATCCCAACGGTGCTGACGTGGATCGCGGCTGTCGACCCGTGGCTGGATTAATGATTATCTCACCTCAAAACCCCTGACGCCGTTCCAGAGGTGGAATGTAATTTGTCTATCACGGAGACCGAGCGGTCGTGAGCGGAGTGGTCGAAGCTGTCGTCAGGTTTTTCTTTTGTTTTGTTTGATTACCCAATTATATTTTCCTATTAGTATTCGATAGCTGCCGTGTCTTACACGGAGCTGTCATTAGTGTTTTTTCTGTTTTATTGTTGAATTTATTTTTCGTCATTTTGACATTTTGAGTGGCTATGTTCCACTCACGGCCATAGACACTATGGTTGCCCATCGGAAATTTATTAGGGCGGGGCTAAACACTACGGTTTCCGTCGAATTCAAAACGCATTGGTTTGTATCGGATTAGCTTTACTCGACGGAGGTTTGCATCCGTGGCGGAAAACTCTGGCCGACTTGCGTTTTGAGCGGACGAACCCTGAAGTAGTGAAAACGTGAATACTCCCAATTTTACATTGTTTTAAATTAAGAAGGGCTGTACCGGCTATACCTCGGAATTTCAGGTCCATCTGATGGTAATATCTGTGGTAATACTGCAATTTTTGATTGGTATTGTTTCTTATTTTAAGTGAAACGTCTTTAGGCTTAACTTGATGAAAATACAAAACAAATGTACATCAATTTTAGGGTTTATAATTATTGTATAATATTTCAATTCATTGGCATTAAATCCATACATTAAGTTGTG
>NW_019101193.1:0-13784 GCF_001856785.1 Myzus persicae | reverse complement strand
AATAGGTTCGTGATATAAAATATAAACAATAGTTTAATACAAATCTAAATATTTTGAAAATGTCTTTATGTTTATAAAATACAGTAATAACCTATTTAGACTTCTATATGTTTTTTTATTTTTAGTCCTTTTGTGAGGACTAATTATACTTTTTACAAATAACAAATACCACAATAACTATACTGTACAAACATTAGTTATTCATTTTTATAGCATTGTATAATATTACATAATTACGGTATAACTATAGTGCTAAAAATATATTAATCGAAACAATTTTTATAATATTTTCAGCTATTAATCAATTTAATATTTGGAATTTAAGTATACCAAAATGTACAGAACTTCTCAATATTCGCTGCTTTCAGCTACATTACTATTATCATTTCTAGTTTCTACTATATCAGCTATAAGTAAGTACATTTATCTTTACATTATTAGTTAAATATTGTTTTTTACTGGGCCCGGATTTATGGATTCATACTAAAGACGTAATGACTTATTGAGCATTTCACATGGGACTTATTTACAGGGTGCCATCAGTTGTAGTAGTATTTAAAAAATTTTTTTAGATGCAATCCGTAAGAACGAATGCAGTTATTATAATTTGACTTATACCATAAGGGTTTCTATAACACATTAGAAGAAGTAGGTATGGTTATGGTAGTATAATAATAATTAATAGTTATGGTTTGATTATTGTTTGGCATACGAGATCAAAATAAATCTTAATATAATCTTTAATATTATTTCATATTATTACTGTATTGAGTATAAGTATGTTGCATTCAGTTGATGTTTTGATAATTTGATCCATTTAAAATGGATAGTAACTTCATTCATTTTACGAAACGAACACATACTATAGTAGTAGGTATGGAACTTGTAATCAGTTTTTTGAGGGATGCCAAGGTGGCATTTGCTTGTGTTTAATTGTAAAAGCAGTCCAATTATTGGTGAAATAAAGCATAGGTAACTATAATTTTTATAATTTTGATGAAATTAGATTTGTGTAAGCACTAGAAAATTATTGTTACTACAAAAATTGATTATTTATTTATTTTACAGGTCTTTAGCTCAAATATATAGACGAATGTAGCTAGTACTATAGGAATTTTAAAAACAAAACATCACTCTGAAATGTATCCATGATTTTGAAAAAAAACCTATAATAATTTAGATGAGACATCACTATATTTTACTGTCAAAAACTTAAGTTTGTAAATAATTATAAATATTTTGGTAAATATAACAATCAATACAGCACAATAATTAATAATAATAAGCAAATAATTAAAAATCAATAAATAAAATGTAGATAAAATATCATTACTTATGTTCTACTGTCAATAATTGAAGTTAGATTTAATTTAATTGTCAAAACTTTTAAATATTGGAATTTTGGTCGTACCATCGAAACTTACTGTTGAACAATACAGAAATATTGAATATTTGAATACGATAGTAGACTACTTATCAATAGCATAGAAAATAGAAAAGATTATTGCATTCGACAAATTGATCTGTTGACTGTCTGGAGAATACTTTATGACTTAAAAATAATACTTCTAAACGTTACAGAAATCGATAAAATAATCAGTAGTAGATACACGTACAGGTAACGATACATTAATTAATAATCTAGGTATGCTAGGGAGGCCATTTGAGTAGACCGTTTGTGTACACCATAGAGGCATAGACTTATACTAAGTACCTACCTATATGGCGGCTATATAGTAGGTATTATCATAAGGGCTATCATGAGGTCTTAGATCATATACGTAGGTATATGATCTAAGCATGAGGTACACTCGAATTGCCTCTCAAACCATAGATCGGGTACTAACTATTGATTAAATATACATAGGCCATATTATATTATGTACATAGACCATATATTATGTACATAGACAGCCCAAGCAGTGATACAAATTATAAGTATATGTATAGTTACTATATTTAATCAATGTTCAAACCTACCTATATTTGGGAGGCAATAACTATACTTATTAGTTATTACCTACCTAATAATAGTTTTAAATTAAATAGACGGTCGTTTCCTCAATAGAATTGCATGTTTAAACAAATAATACAGCATTTTTGTAATTTTCTAACAAATAATAATTTTAATAATTTGTATTGTGTTTATTTTTGCTTTTCTGAAATTACATTGAGATTTCTTTATAATTATAAATAATGTATGCTGGGTGCCTGGGTAGGTATAGCTACTCCCCTCGAGAATTCACTGCCAATGTATTTTACACGCATATGCTTATTGTAAAAATGTTACAGATTATATATATTCTAATAGCTGAATCCAGATTGCATGCCAAAATATTAATATAAATTGGAATGTCCGAATTGCACGCTGTCTCTTGGAGGGGTATATGTCCGAATAAAGTAACTAAATAGGTAACTTAGTTTTCCGCTGGAGGAACGTGCTTTCGTCCTAACGAGTAATCTAATAAATGAAAAAAAAAATATTTCGTTACTTAATAATTGGCTTAATAGTTTTAATTGAATTTTATTAAAATGTTAAATGAGTTTCATTTCTATAATTGTTTCATTGTTTCATCATGTGGTCATGTGGATAAACTTACAGATTAGGTACCTACTTAGTACTTACATAGTTACATAGCAAAAGTCTCGTACAATCGTATCTACAAGTACTAAATATTCACAAAAAGTGAACCATATGTATGGTATTATTTAATTTTTATTATGCGATGTGTACAAAATCAAGTTCCGTATCGTGAAATGAATAAAATTCACATCCGTTCTACGAAATAGATCAGAAAGTTCAATACCTACTCTTTACTCAAATGGACATATTCTATTTCGACTGCCAAATAAACTAGTTAATGCTTTACTTAGTTTGTTTTTAATCTTTTAATCTTTTGCCATTAGGTGCTATCTAGTTATAGGTATATTATGATCCATATAAATATTACCTAATTTATACTATATTTTTCAAATAATGTCATTCTAGTTCAATCTCCACCAAATATTATTAAGGAACCACCTGGTTATGAAGTACTGTTTCAAGTAGCTAATGATCAATATTCTAATGATAAACCATTTACAATTGATTGCGAAGCAGAAGGAGAGCCTGCTCCAAAGTATTATAAATTAGTTAGATAAATCTTGTGAAATTTGTTTTTGAAAAATTAAATGGTTTTATGAAAGGTATCGATGGATGAAAAATGGTAAGAACTTTGATTGGCAAGCATATGATGACAGAATAGCTCAACAACCAGACAGTGGTTCCCTAGTTATTACAAAACCTAGAGATGAAGATTTTGGTACCTATGTTTGTTTTTAAAATAATTAACAGCTTATTATTTAACTACCTCTTACTGTTAGGACAATATCAATGTTTTGCTGAAAATGCTTGGGGTATAGCTACCTCTAAATCTGTAATGGTTGTGAAGGCTGAACTAAATTTGTTTAACAATGAACCGAACCTCTATATTGATGCTCAAGAAGGTGAGCCATTTAAGCTGACTTGTCATCCTCCGACTGCATGGCCTAAGCCAACTGTAATTTGGCTAAAAACAGTAAATGCTCACAACAATATTATTTATCAATTATATTTATTAATATTATAATTAATGATATATTAATATATATATATATATATATATTTTGTATACATTTAGACTAAAGATGACATATTAACGACTGTTGATAACAGTAGAATGACGATTGACCCAGAGGGTAATCTTTGGTTTTCATATGTAATGCAATCTGACGCTAGCTTTACGTATTATTGTTATGCAAGTTCATTTTCAATGTATGAATGATTTTACTACCAACTCAAACTAAAGTATTACATTTAATACCTAGTCTAAATTATTTGTAATTATTAGGAATGAATATAAATATGGTAATCCAGTGAATATAAATGTTATTCAAACTGCTGGAACTATTTTACAAAATAAATATCCACCTATTCAACAATATGTAACTAGGAGGAATGAAGTGTCATTGTTGAATAAAACAGTTGAATTGTTTTGTATTTATGGTGGAATGTATGTAATATTATATCTTATATCTTATTATATCATTATCTTTAGTAAATAAATGTATATATTTTTTATTTGAAACTTACAGTCCACTACCCCAAACTATTTGGTTAAAAGATGGAAGAGCCATACAATTCAATAAACAGATTACCCTAACAAATTATGGAAAAAGTTTGATTATTAAGGAAATACAATTTGAAGATAGAGGAAAATACACATGTGAAGTTAGCAATGGCGTAGGATTACCAGAATCATATAATATTGTGCTTGATGTCATGGGTACTGCAATAATATTATATTTATAGCAGCTTTATAATATGCTATTATACATTTATACCTATATAACTATTATATGACCAATTATTGCAGTATAGGTATAAATTATGTGCCTACTTATGTACTAAATACAATTTAATTAACAGCTGTCCCGGTTTTCACTGTTATTCCACAAATTGTGGAAAGAGGTGAAGGAGAAACTGCTGTTATTAAATGTGAAGCAAGCGGCAACCCACAACCTTCAATTAAGTGGATTCACAACGGTCGTCCATTAAGTGAAGCATCACCAAATCCAAGACGTTCTGTTACTTCAAATTCTATAACAATTACAGCATTGACTAAGAATGATACTGGAAATTATGGTTGTAATGCTACCAATAGTGTTGGATATATTTACAGAGACGTTTATATTAATGTATTAGGTGTGTTCTATAACATGTTATTTATATGTATTATGATATTAACATCTATTGTTTGATAATAGCTTTGGCTCCTGAAATTGATGAACTTCCACACAATGTAAAAACTATTGAAGGTAGTACTACTACTGTAATTAGATGTAAACTATCTGGTGTTCCTAAACCACAAACAAAGTGGATAAAAAATAATATAGAATTAACTGGTGGACGATATACAACATTAGACAATGGTGATTTACAGATAAGGTCAGTATAAAATGTATAAGATTGTAATTCATGAATATAAAATTGATATTCATTTTTTTTAGTGAAGTTAGTTTTACTGATGCTGGAATTTATACTTGCATTGCTACCAACAATTATGGAACGGCAAATGCATCTAGAACACTTACTGTTAAAGGTTCACAATTTAAAGTTATATTTGAGTATAATACAATTAAAATAACCACATTTTGTCTGTAGAACATACAGAAATCATCACTGGACCTGAGGACAATGTGGTTGTTGCTGGATCGTCGGCCACATTTTATTGTACAGCAATTGCAGATCATTCTTTGGATCTTAACATTATCTGGTTAGCTAATAATGAACCTATAGATTATGATATCCAACCTCGTTTTGTTAAAAATAATGATCATTCTATGACCATAACCAAGACTATTGAATTAGACTCTGGAATTTACACATGTTTAGCTAAAACTGAGTTGGATCAAGTCTCAGTTAATGCCACCCTTATTGTTCAAGTAAAGAGTCATTATTTATGTCTTATGGATATGTTCATTGTGATTTATGAAATATATTCATACATATTTTATTTTACACAACATTTGTTAGGACAAACCAAATCCACCTACAGGCTTGGAAATTATTTGTAATAAAAGAAATGCGGTTGTAAAATGGCGATCAAACGGAGATAATCGTGCACGTATCCTAAGCTACACTGTTGAGTATAATACCAGTTTTGATCCTGGCACCTGGTTAGTTGCATCAGATAATGTACCTGCAACTAATCCCGAGTTAATTGTACCAATGACACCATGGGCAAATTTTACATTCCGAATAATTGCAAAGAACAAAATTGGTAAGTCGAACCCATCTTTACATTCAAGTCTTTGTACCACACAGCCAGATGTACCTTATACAAATCCAGAAAATATTGAAGCTTATAGTACTAAACCGTCTAAACTTATTATTAGCTGGACAGTAAGTAATAATTTAATTTAAAAGAAATGGTTTTATGAAATTTAAAATATAACATTTTATAATGTTAAGCCAATGCCAAAAATCTATCATAACGCTCCTGGCTTAAGATATCAAGTTTATTGGAAACAAAATATGCCTGGCCAAGTCTGGAATTTAAAAGAAATAACAGATTATACTGAAAATAAAGTAATTATCTTAAATCAACCGACAGACAAACATTATAAAGTAAAAGTAGTTGCATTTAACGAAAAGGGTGAATCTAGCGGACCTCAAAAAGAAGTCATTGGACATTCAGGCGACGATGGTAAATTTCCTTATATTAGTTTATTCTTATTATTTTGTTGTAACTATCTTAAGTTATTTTGTAGTTCCAATCGATGCACCTCAAAATCTAACTGTTTTAAATGTTACTGGTAGTAAAAGTGCTATATTGAGTTGGGAAGCTGTTTCACCTGAATCTGTTAAAGGAAACTTTAAAGGCTACAAAGTAAATTGATATATTTTCATATGTTATATTATATTATTTTTATACCCATTTAAATATTTGTATTTATTGTTATGTAGGTATAATATTTTAATAACGAAAAATTAAAATGAATTAAATTAATGTAATATTTAATATAGATCCAATTTTGGACAGAGGGAGATGGAGAAAATAATAAGATTGAAGAGAAAGTTAGTTTAGATAAAACAACAGTTGAAATTAAGACATTTTTTCCTAACGCTAAACATTATTTGCTTATTTTTGCATACAACAGTCATTTTAATGGAGCACGTAGTCAATTTATATCTTTTGATACACCTGAAGGAGGTACTTAATTCATTTTGTAGGCTTAATTAATTTTATTTATGTTATTTATTTAATATTTTTTGGTGTTTTTTTTTAAGATTCATTCTTTGACTTGTATCAAACCATACCTTTGTAAAAATTTGTATACCACTGTACCAAGGTGGATTTATAAACTCACCTTGGTATGTATACAAATAACTAGGTAATTAGGACAACATTTTGTTTGTTTAAGTCCCTGGGCCTGTTCATGGAGTAGAGGCTGAACAATGGGGATCTTCCGCAATTTTATTGAGTTGGCAACCACCAGACGAGCCGAATGGAGTACTGACTGGTTACGAGATTTCTTATGAATCAATGACTCAACAAGGGGTAGGAGAAAGGGCAAAACGACCATCTATTACCAATCCTAAACAGACTTCTGCCAAGTTGGCTTCATTAAAACCATCAACTAACTATCGAATTTACATCCAAGCAGCTACAAAAGCTGGTGTTGGAGAACCGTACGTAAACATTTATTTAAGTAGTTTATAATATTATATTCGAGATATTTTAATTATTTTTTTCCCTCAATAGATTTTTTATTGAACAGAAAACCAAATCTCCCTTGCCAATAGACACTGAACTAGATAAGCCAGAGTTCAATTATGTCCATAAAGCATATAATAAATTTTTTGATACAGTACGTATTATCTGGAAACCAAGCCTTAATAGAAGCCCTGGATCTCACTTCTTTGTGAAATACAAGTAAAAATTTAAATTTACAATTGATTTCTATATTCAGGGTAGGTATCAATAATGAACAAATAATGAATTCTGTAAAAATGGTAACACTTTTTGAAACATTATTTTTAGAAAATGTAAGAATGTTTAATTTTAAAGTTTTATTTTCTAACCTTATACGTATGAATGAAACCAAGCAAATAGAAATTATACATTGGTGTTTTTATAAAATGCTTAGAGAATGTGTAGAAGGGTTTATTGATGTCCGATAATGGCTTCATTTAATATAAACATATAAGACTAAAAGAGAAAAAAATGTAGTTATCTTACATTTTCCAAAAGAATGTTAAAATATTTAATAGTTTTAAAAATCATAACCGTTAATTACTGTATATAAAAAAAATAATGTGAACCAATATAATTAAAAACTATTGGTTAATAATTTTAACTAATAAGTAATTTTATAGGCTTGAAGGCGATTATTTATATGAAGAAACTAAGCATGAACTTGACAAGAATTTTATTGATGTAAAGGGTTTGAAACGAGGAAAATTGTATGAATTTATTGTAGTTGTTGTAGATGGATTTACCATAAAAGAATCAGATATTGTGGAAATTGAAGCATCAAGCAATGTAGCTGGTAAATTGTTATAATTTCATCTTTATGAGGTTTTTTAATCATCTTTTAATATATTTATCTTCATACATACACAGTATGTCCTAAATGTCCCCTTAGGCCACTTATATCACTTTTAAACTTTTAGTATCTCCATGGCAAATCAATATATTCAAACCCAGTTTTTTTTCAATAGTATATATTATTTTGATTGAATGTTTTGAGATTCAACATTTTTTTTTCAAAAGAGTTTTTTAGTTGTAAAGATTTTTAAATTTCCCAGGTAGGTATTGATTTTTTTAATTATATTTTTTTTAAACAGTTTAGAAATTAAAATTGAGTAAAAATTTAGATGTGGACTTCGTAAGAATAATAGTTATCAGTGCCATGCTAATTTTCATTGGTGTCCCAAGACAATAATTGTTGGCACCCCTATTAAACATACATATTTCAAATGTTACAACTTTTGCTGTCCTAGGGTACTTGCTCCATTTGCTCTGATAGTTATGTTACCAGAACACAAATCACGAGATTTAATCAACCTCGATTAATATTTTTTCTGAAAGTTTTCTAGTTTATTATTCCTTTTTTTTTTATATACTTATTACTTAATAAATTTTCTTTTTTCAATTTTTACTTCGATAAAATCTTCATCTTAGCTAGTACAGTCTCAGCATGTCACATTCTATACTCGTATTGTTGGTGATTGCTAATATATTATTATAACCTTTGATTTTAAAATATACCTACATAAAAAGTGTATAAAATATAAGAATATTGCAAAAACAATGATATTAATAAAATATCTAATTTCTAATATAACAAATATATTATTATTATAACAATAAAGATATACTTATTGTAATTTATTGCATATTAATTTTTGTTTGTTTGATATGGTTCAGTTTAGTGTTAAAAATAGTTAAAATATTATTCGCTTAATAATTGCACTATTTTATCTAGGTATCACAGAAGCAGAAGAAACAACTGTATAGTTATAAATCCATTGAAACTAGGAGAAATAAATTAAAAAACATTTTAAATTTGTGGACAATTGAGTGACTGAATCGCAAGTGGCAAGCATACTTAATTCATTACCTGCTATTGATTAAGAATATTTTATACATTTTACTATTTTCCAACATATGTAATTATTAAAATAAATATATTCCACGATGACAAGGTGTAATTAATACAATTTCTTGTATGTTGGCGGACACAGGAAAACTAATGTATGTACTATTTAGCATAGATGTGTTCAGATTTCGATGGCCTAGGGGGCACAACAAATTTTTTAATTGTGAGACCTATTTTTGTTTAGACATAAAGAAACATTAATTTTTAAATGTTACAAAATTCACAACTGTAGGAATATTTTTTAATTTTGATCAGGAAGTATTACCATTGTCAAATTAATAAAAATACATATACAAAACTAAATTAAAAACAGATACATAATAAAGAAAAATTTATCCTGGCATGATTTTGTTGAAGGCACAGTCTGCCGAGGGGCCAGTGCCCACCAGACCCCTCCCGTAAATACGTCTATGCTATGTAGGGACCTATGTAACTTCATAGAGCAGCACATATGAGACTATAATGTAACGAGGCTTTCGTCAAATTATTGAAATCGTAATTTTTCAGAACTCAAACAGACTTGAGCATCATAACAATTACAGCATTGTGAGAAAGAAGAACATTGCACAAACTATATTGAGTATCACCAAAACAGTGTACAGGTTTCTCTTATGTTATTGTAATTCAAAAATAAATAACCCCGGATACTTGCTATTTTCTCCTAATTTTCTAAATATTTAGACTCTGAGCTAATACTCTAGGTATTTCTAGACATTTAACATTTTCAATTTTATTTCTATAAACTTTGTTTAAAAATTAATTAAGTCAATGCTGTCGCGTATGTTATCTTTTTGAACATTTTACATCAATATAAAAAAATTTAAGAAATTTAAAATTGTGATCTACAAATATAATAAATTTATAAACTATAATACCTACATGATTTCTTAAATAATAAATATAATATTATAACTTCGCATTGTCACAACTCTAGACTCTCTGAGCTTACACCAATCCTAATGCCAAATTTTTAATTTTAACACATAGTAAAAAGAAAAATCAATAACAAAGGTTTACTTTAATAAATTATCAAAATGTTTGTATATATATTATATTCAAATTAAAAAATATTCACAATATATGAATTACAATTATTTATTACATTGTTAGCTTCATATTTAAACATCTATATCAATAATATGGAATAATTTTTTAAAAATTATTCTTGATACTGTAGAAGTTTATTATTTTTATTGATGATACAATCACTATATACAGTTAAACTAAATAATAAATATATGTTAAGAAAAAAAACCAAGGAAATTAATTTTTTTATGGTATGATTTATTTATATGAATATACCTAATTGTATACTTTGAATTAATTGTTTAGTTTAGTTATAAACAATAAAGCAACTTCATGATTATATAAATTACTTAGTAATAAATTATGTTACCAAATCAATCAATTTAGTTATTTCTCTGTTGATTGTAATATGTTTGTCCATTTTGACCTCTGCCTCTCTTGGAGTAACCACGTCTATTGGAATCAGCAGAATCATATCTATTATACTCTCTATTATTCCCATCATACTGATCTTGACTATCTCCATAATAATTCTGAGGATCTTGGCTCCATTGTCTTTCATTTGTTGTACTTTGAAATCTATTGTTATCATATCCTTTATTTTGATGGGTTCCTTGACTATAATTATCATACCCTCTACTCTGCCCTTCACGATTGCTTCCATGGAAATCCCTGGGCTGATAATTGTTCCAGCCACCTTGCACTCGCCCTCGTCTATTATTTTGATGAACATTTCTGCTTTCGTTGCCAACAGTAATTGATTGAAATCCATCAGTCATCTGGTAAACATTAGATCCACCTTGAAAACCACCAATGTCAGGGTTTCTATACGATTGGTTGTCTCTATTTTGTGGGATTCCACCTTGACCTCCTCTACTGTTAAACTGTACACCTCTATTTGACTGATTACCTCTATTTGACTGATTACCTCTATTTGATTGACTACCTCTACCTCCTTGTGATTGTGTTCTTTGTTGCCAACTAGGCATCTCAGGAGGTGGTGCTTGTTGCTCATTTGGTCTTCCACCTCTATCAGGTACTTGACCAATCATAACCTTATTAACTGATGAATTTGTATTTTGAACAGCTAACATACTAGAAGTTTTTTCAACAATTGCTAAATCATCTCTAGCCGATAGAAAATCAGATGTACAAAAATTAGGTAATTTTTGTATTAGATTTAATTTAGTTTGATAAATTTCTTCCAATTTTTGTTTTTTATTTCTTAGTCTGTCAGGCCATTTAAATGATTGTACTGTTACATCAAGTCTAGTTAACAACATTTTACTTCGTATGTTAAATTCTTCATTAAGAAGTTCAATACTATTATTAATGTATTTCCATTGTTCACTACTGTATGAATTGCAAACCAATGACTTTCCAATTAATGCAGACGGAACCGTTTTTAGAAGATCTTGCAATTTTGAATTAACTTTGTTGAATAAAGAAGAAGTGTTGATATCTTGTGGTGGCTTAGGAAAATTTAATGTCATTAAAATCTCTTTAACATATTTAGATGTATTGCTTTCAATTAATGTCACTTGCATATTACATTTGGTATTAGCAGTGGTAGCATTTATTATTCGAGATGCTCTTAACTCACCAATCAAATAATCTAATAAAAGTAACTTGTTTTCATCTGAATTTAAACGATCTTCAAAGTGGCCTGCAATAAGAGTGTTATAAGAACAACCAGTTTCTTTTAAGAAACTACTAACTTCCAATAAAAATGAGCTAGAATCTGCTTCAGAGGTTATAGAATTTACATGTTCTTCTAGTCCCAATAGTATCTGAATTTCCTTGGTTATCCATTCAACTAATTGAGTATACTTGATGGATTTTGGTCCACCGTTAATTGATTTTTTAAATTCTTTAGCAGAAATGGATTTTCCTAAATTTCTTAAATCTTCCAAAATTAATGATTCCATTATTATTTACCTAAAAATAAGGAACACATTAATACACAATAAATAGTAAGTTCCACATCACTTTAAAGCAAGTGTAATTCCCAATCAAAATTACTCTAAACTCTGTTAACAGACAATGATTTAAAAAAATGTTGTGAGCCAGTCAGTACCTGTAGTAAATCTATTTATGAGTTAACATTTAAACGCCCTGCATGTAAAACATATTATACCTAATATATTGTGTGAAAAAATATTCAAACATGCCATATTTAACAGTTATGTAATCTTTAACCAATAGGATACATTTACTAAACAAAAAAAAATTTGTTTTGTGAGCCAAAACAAAATAAATGTGTAAGGTACCCTTAGCCACAAAAGGGGTTGAACAAATAGGTAATCTTGAACACACTATGAGTCTCAAGTAATTGATATAATTTTTGTTGAAATTGGTCAAGTAATTTTTGAGATCAGCCATTAGAGAATTGTATTTGTTACGGTAACATGTTTTTGTATTTTACTCAAAATTATTACAGCTATACATTTTCTGGAAGGCAGCAAGTATAGATGTTTATACAGGAAAAAAAATATGTCTGTTATAAATTCCACAAGTATAATTTCATATTTTGGAGCAAGTGGTTTCCTAAAAATATTTTTTTGATTTGAATATTACAACAATAACATAGAAATTAAAATTAAATATATTTATAGAAGTGCTTAGTTAAATTTGAAAAATTGATCTATTAAAAGATGATACTTTGACTATTGTATTGAGTGTATACTGTATGAAACGCAGAAACACAATTGCACATAATAAATAATACTTTTATAGGTGGAAAAAGGACAACTATCAAAACTGCATAGTTTGAAAACAAAAGTAAGATAAAACTATATTAGCGTAGAATAATATAATAAATAAAATAAATATAACTTACAACTTATGAACCTGATCACGTTTGTACTTTTAAAACTAAACACTTATTACTGTGAGATGTGAGTTAAACACACACTATCCAGTAATTAGTAATTGCTAATTTATTAATAGTGGTTAATTTACGATCAATCGAAAGCCTATAGTCTGGAACCTGCAGAAATCAATAGTCAATAATAGAATATTATAGTTTCACTTCAATATTATAACAGTCAATTGAATATATTTTATAAGAATTACGAATAAATAAAATATTATAGGTAGTAGGTACTAGGTACTTAATAGTCAGTAATAGAATATTTATTATTTAATAATTAATTGCTATTTAAATTGTATAATGTTACTCTTACTATCACAGTTACTATCAATAACTAGACGGTAAAAAAATGATAACATCTATGTCATGGAGTAGTAATAATATAAGCAATCAATCTACCATGCATAATAATCAAATTTTTTTTCCATGAAATGTTTAAGTTTGTTAAATATTTTACTTGATTGTAGAATATAATGGTGAATGGTTAGGTTAGGTTATACGCGGGGCTAGGACAGATTTCCCGATTTTGATAACAGCGAGATATCAACAAAATCAAATTTCGGGAGATCGGTTAGCCAACATAAGAAAAAAAAATTTCTCGTATATAATAAAATGAAAATAAAATTTTTTTTACCTAGCTGTCGTTGCCAACATGAAAATACAAAAGTCCTAATTTAAAATATCTAAAAATCTAACAATC
>NW_019101192.1:13588-13947 GCF_001856785.1 Myzus persicae | reverse complement strand
ATAGATTGTGACGTAACGACTAATCTCGTCTATTATTCTCATGCGAAATTTAAATGCTCCCAAATTGTGCAATGGAACCAGATTAAAAATATTATCTTTGAAAAAAAACCTTATTGAAGTTGAAATTCTTACCGGCTCAGCGAGTGGTCAAATGGTATATATCCCAAGAATACCAATGATAACAAACGAGTACCCCTTCGAATTTAAACGTGTCCAATTTCCAGTTAAACTTTGTTTTGCTATGTCAATTAATAAGGCACAAGGACAGACAATGAAAGTTGCAGGAATTGACATCAGCGATCCATGCTTCACTCACGGACAATTTTATGTTGCCTGCTCCCGTGTAAGCTCAGAAAAAA
>NW_019101192.1:0-13329 GCF_001856785.1 Myzus persicae | reverse complement strand
CCCTGGTGAAAAAACTAATAATATAGTTTATAAAGAAATATTGGTTAATCGGTAGTTATGTAGTATTTTTCCAAAATAATAAAAATTACTTTTCAAAAAACGTAGTTTTTTTTAAGTTTAGTATCCTAACTTTATGTCTTATCGATAATTATGTATTTAAGAAGGTAAATGGTAATACATGGCTTTATTTCATTTATCACGAATTGGTTTCCGGGCAACGCCGGGTAATTGATCTACCTATATACACTTACAATAAGTTGGTTATTTTTTTCTACACTACAAATTACCAAGAAATAATTTATATGGCAAAACAACATTTGCCGGGTCAGCTAGTATAATAATATATTAAAAATTTGAACGAACAGTGTTGCACGATATAAAGAAAAAAAGGGAAATTCCCGGTACGTGGCAGCACGTTTAAAATCTAGAAATATCGGACGTAGTTTTATCAACTCCCACAAGAGCCCATGTTAAATGAAATAAGATTCCGTTCTGTTTGTTCCGTGATAAAAATATTATTATTGTTTGTTATCAATTTTTACAAATCATATGACAATAATTAAGATAAATATGATAAAATTTTATGGAACATTGTCTTAGAAGAAAGGTCGGACAACTTCTTGCCTCTTGGCTCTTACTTATTAGAAATTAGAATCATTGATCATAATAGAAGTAGTATAGTATAAGTAGTATAAGTATTATAGTATTATACTATCTATGATTAGAATACGTTTGCTTAATAAATCAGAAACATATATTATATATCAATATACATTTATAAATATATCCCCCATTGAAAACTCCCGCCAACGTCACTGTCTCGAGCACCTTTGTTAATGGGTAACTATGCTAAGACATATTTTATTTTATCTTTATTATAATATTGTTTTCCTATACTAAATATTATTACTTAAATATTTTATTAAGATTTTAACGGCTGTCTATAGCATACAAAAGTAGGTACGAACTAGATCGAATTTGCTACCAGAAACCACCTTCAACGTTTAAAATTTGTCTTATATACAAATGTCTTTACTCTTTGTAAATTTTACGCAAACTACATTATAAAATATTAAATCCAGTAATCTACATATAAATGACATAAACTGTGGTTTCCTTGGGGGCGCATAAAAAGTTGGAATATATTTAGTCCGAAATGTATTTTGTCGTAACCGTATTCTGTCGGAACCGTATTTGGACGGAATCGTATTTGGTTGGAAAAATATTTCATCGGAAAATATTTTGTAGGAAAAATATTTTATTGGAACAGTATTTTGTTGGAAAAATTATGTATCGGAAATTATTTTGTAGGAAAAATATTTTATTGGAACAGTATTTTATAGGAAATTTTTTTGGGAATCGAATTTTGTCGGAAAAATATTGAATAGAACTGCTGTACTGTAGGTTACAAGTGGGTCACTTTATAATGAATGATATTAAATTTGAATTCAATGATATAATATCATTGTATAAGAAAAACGATTCTGAGCGGAGACGGTACGTCAGTCTAGGTATAAGACAAATTATATAAGTACTTATCTATGGTATTAAAAAAGTTGAACTATAATAGGCACCTACCTACCTATAATGAATTCCAAATAAATCATATCACAATTTCCATTAGGTACTTATAACGCGTTATACATCAACAACAAACCCTGATAGTATCATAGATATATAATAGTGTACTTTAGAAGTTTCAAGTACCCAAGAATAATATTAAACAATCACAACAAAATAACTAAAATACCTAGTTATTCTAGGTTTTTTATTATGTAATTTCGTCCAAATTTGAATTTAAAATGACTATAAAAATAAGCTTTCCATCTGTTTTTTTTAAATTTTTTGGTTACAGAATTTACTACTTACGTGGAATCTTATTTTAAATTTTCAATCCTTAGATACGAAAGTTGAACATTTTATAAATTTTTAATTACAAAATAATTATTCAATTTAAAATTTGATAAATTTTGTCAAAATTCGATCTTTAAATGCTTACAAAAAAAAAACTGTGACTAAGGATTTTTAATATTTTTCATCTGCCTTTGAAACAATATACTAGGAGCCTTCTATTAAATTTTCAAGCTTTTTTATCCAACAAATAAAATGTTATTGATATTTTTAGAAAAAAAACTAAAAAAATATGGAAAATGAAAATGTCTAAAGAGCTCAAAATATTTGGAAAAAGTTATGGTGTATAGAAAATGCTAATGAAACATTCAGTCAAAATTTCATGTTCCTTCGGTCATTTGTTTAAGAGTTGCACCAAAAACCAAAATCGATTTGCTCGAAAATAGATTTTTCGTAAAAATTCCCGTTTTTCCTTAATTTTTATGTTGTTTTTCCCGGCGCTTGTGAAAACTATTGGGAATTTTAAATTTTGACCTCCACAATGCACCAACGATATTCACTTTCCAATCGAACAAGATACTGAAGTTGAAAATCGAATCATTATTTCGACTAATTATAGTGTACACATACACACGCAAATAAAAAAAAAAATAAAAAAAAAACACACATCATTGTAAAATCAATACATTCATCGTTCCACTCAGAATCTAAAACAATTATGTAGATTTTATATTTACGATTTACCTATGAAAGTTTACTTGAATAATATTACGCTTATAGCTTAAAATTCTATAGGTAATATAAACATAATTTTGTTTTTCGTAATTTCGTTCCTGTGTAATTAATAATAATTATTGATTATTTCGTAGTTTCAAATATTTAAAAAAATATGTTAAACGAATGATTCCCCTCGCCAGGCTTCGCGTTGATAAAGAAAATTATACAGAGTGATTTTTTTAAGCATGCTCACGCTATTTTTTTAATTAAATTGTACATATATGCATGACGCATGAATACTGTATATAATTATACAAATTCTGATTTTTAGAACTTATAAGATTTTTGAATACTTTTTTATACCATTTAAGGATTATGTTGTTACAATACAAACTTCTGTTTTTCAAATTGGAATTCTCCTTTTGCTACATTTATTATTCAGCAGATATATTTAAAAAAAATTTTGATGCATCTTAATCAAAATTCGAACTAGTCGTTTTAAGTTACAGGTATAACTTTGTGTACTAAGGATAATACATATATAGAAATTAGCTAAGTAGATTTGGAGGCTTAGATGATTTTAAAATATTAGTAGTTAGTTGTTAGTACTAATTACTATTGATCTATCAAGATAAATAATTTGTAAACATTATTAAGTAGGTATACTGATAATAGTGAATAGGTAGGTACTATATCTAGGTACTTATAGTTTTCTATTGTAAGCCATATTTTAAGGATTATTATCCTGATTAGTGTACACATTTTATTAATTCAGCAACTACTTGAAAATTTGGTGAGCATTTTTTCACCAAAATGTCAAGTAATTTTTGTATTTCACTATAGGACCCCTTAAAAAACTGATCCATGGGCCTTTGGTATGCCAGGCCGTCACTGAGGTCCTGTACTAAATTTAATACTACCATAAGTCGATAATAATCTTAATGCGGCCAGTCATTCTTCAGTTAGTATTGTTTGCCTCTTTACTGTATCAAATATAGGATCAAAGTAAATCCTAGGTATTAACATCGAATTTTAATCACACAAAATAATAAGTTGTTCTATTTTAAAGATCTATTCCACTATCCAGCCTATATTTTAATGTGTTTCTCCCTAGATTTGGTTTCTATTTCAATAATGATAGTGATCATCAGTCAATTAATTTAATCAAATTATAGGAATAGAAGGTTAAAGGTAAATTATAAATAAATTAAGGTAAATTCAGTGCATATTAATGTTTATGGAATAAAACATTGTTTTATGATTAACTATGCATAATTAAAAAAAATTAACTACCCATGTAAATTTATTCTTGTTTGTAAAGTACCTATAGTTGATTATTTAAAAAAAAATACAATATTTAGGAACAGATAATAGTTTATTAAACATGATATGAACAAAAGTAATTAACTGTTAATAATTTAATATATTCTAATTATTAAAAGAAAATCTGTATTACACAGAGGACAACGCTGTCTGCTAAGTTGAGATGCACAATTTTCACACATGACCTTATGGCCACAGGGTACAGGTGCATGAGTTGCCAAACTCTCAAAACATATAATACAGAGATTTTCGTTGGGTAATACACGATATTGTTCTATATTCTCAGGCACTTGAACAAATGGAATTTCTTCTGCTTCTTCAGAGCGCCTCCAAATATTCTCCCAAATTCGTATTTCCAAATCTTCTGGTACAATAAAATCATTTTCATCTACAAAAGATTATAAAATAATATAAGTTAGTCTATTTTTTCTGGATATATTTTGTCAGCTAAATTTATTTCAAGACATTTCATTATTAATTACAAAAAAAAAATAACAAGAATGGGCGAGTTAATGTTTTTAAACTAGGTATTTTAAGTCATAAGTTAAATTAAATGATGAAAATACTAAATAGTTAGTTGTTATAAATAATTCATCATATTTTTGGAGCGTTTACAATGTTTACATGTTCAACAATTGAATTTTCTACAATCTCAAGTTCTTGTTCATCTAATTTTTTTTTGAAATAATAGATCAAGCAAATTAATTTTAGTTAAATTTCTAAATATTATGATTATGAATTTATGAGTTATAAGCACACAGTGATATTTATGTAGAATGACACACCTTCTAGGACTTCAGCAATGGGAACATTAACGACTGGACCAATATCTAATACCTCAGGTTCTTCAAGTAAAACTAAAATGTTATCAATAATAAACATATAAATTAGAAAAATAAAACAAGTGTACCATTTGTTAAGTTTTTTTCTTAAATTTACAAGCATTAGGTTTAAAACGACCACAATTGCATTAAATGACTATCCCTTAGTCCCTTGGAAATAAATCTTCTAACAAAATCTTTCCTTAATTTTTTTTTTTTTTTTAAATATCCATTTATTACATAAATATAAAAATTACATAATAAACTACAGATTATCTACCTTCTAAAAGCAATGCTTGTGTTGAAGGTAGAGAGTGACAAATTACAAATTACAAATTACAAATCAAATAATATAAATACAAAAAAAAAAAAAAATAATAATAATAATAATAATAATCATACTTAATTAGAGTAAAAATAATATATAGCTACCCTATTGATAAATTTATCCACTCATTAACAGTTTTTTTGACATTTTTATGTTTATTTATTATGTTCTTCTTAATAATATTTGGCATGGAATTAAAATAAGTAGGACCTAGGTAGTCAACGAATTTTTGACCAAAAGATTTTTTAAAATATATCACTTTAACATCGTATGCTAGATGTTCCCTTTTTGTTTTTCCATTATTTTTAGTTATCCAATTTTCTAAGTTTTTACCAACCCATAAAATGGCAGTTTTTTTAAATAGTAAATCCACCGGTAATACATTTAATAATTTAAAATTTTGACTTGTTGAACCTTCAAGAGTAGGTTTTTGCAGACATATTCGAACAATTTGTCTTTGTTGAATTGTTAAAGGTCTTAGAGCATTTGCAGAAAGGCCTCCCCAAATAAGTAGACCGTATTGCAATAATGCTTGATATAATGCTAGATATACTGTTCGAACAATATGTATTGGTACTACCACTCGTAATTTATAAAAGTTATAACTTATAGTACGTAAACGCATTACTAAATTGTTTACGTGCAGATTCCATCTTAAATTCTTATCATAAATTAGACCTAGATAACGAATACTAGAGACCCTTAATAACGTTTTACATTTTATTTCTTTACAAGAGTTATTATTATCACAGACATGAATTTTTAATGTATCAAAGTTTTCCTCTCTATCATTAATCATAAAGTTCATAAACATCGTTTTATCATAGTTTATCGATAGTTTTCTATGGTTAAGAAAATCGACTACTCTTTTAAACCCTTTAGTAGCTTTACTACGTGCATCAACCCATGTGTTTCCTGCGAAAAGTAGGCATGTATCGTCAGCATAAGAAGTTATAAGTCCTTCAATTTTTAAGTTACAGATACTATTTATATACAAAATAAATAAAATGGGACCCAATACACTACCTTGTGGAACTCCACAGTTTACTACCATTTCATTACCGATAAAATTATTTATTCGCACTATCTGTCTTCTGTGATCCAAATAACTTTTAAACCAATCTAGACTTAAAGAATTAATACCAAATTCGGGTAAAATATTTAAAAGTTCTGTGTGATTCACCGTGTCGAACGCTTTGGATAGGTCCAAAAATATAGCCATTACTTTCTTATCATCATCAAGTGCAGAATTTATAAAACGTGTGACGTTGTATAATGCATTTTCCGTACCTAATCCTGGTCTAAAACCAAATTGATTTTTAGAGAAAAGTTCGAATTTTTCTAAAAATATGATGAGTCTATTTTTAACAATTTTTTCAAATATTTTGGAGAAATTACTTAACATTGAAATGGGTCTATAGTTATTTATGCAAGTTTTATCTCCGTTTTTGAAGAGAGGTTTGATTACTGCCACTTTAAATTTCTCCGGGAATATACTGTTTTTAATACTTAAATTGTAAATATGAGCTAAAGGTCTTATTATTTTAATAGCTACACTTTTAATTATTTTAACCGAGATTCCATCAAAACCTGCAGCTGTTTCATCTTTTAAATTATTGATAACCTTTAGAACGTCAGATTCACAAATACTTTCAGTGAAAAATTGGTTAAAAGAAACTAAACAAACATCTTTTTTATATGCCATAGTCGATATTTCAATATCATTGGATAGATTTTTGCCTACATTAGTGAAAAATTCGTTGAATGTATTTGAAACCAATTGAGGATTTTCACAGGTATTTATTGTTATATCATTTATCTTAATTTTTTTAATGTCATCATTTTTTGTGTTTTTCCTATCTGTGATCTCACTTATCACCTTCCAAGTATGTTTTGGACTAGAGGATACTTTATTAAATTTATTTTTAAAATAATTAGTTTTTGCAGCTCTTAAAATTGTTGTGAATTTATTTTTGTAGTTTTTATAATAAGAAGCAAGCTTTATATTATTTGGATGTTTACTAACTTTTAGAGATAGTTCCTGTTTGCGACGTACAGAACACAATAAACCTGCTGTCATCCACTCTTTTAGTCGTTTATTTTTAGAATTTATTTTTTTAACAGTCGTAGATAATTCTAAAAATTGTATTACTGTCTTTAGGAAAATATTTACACATTCATTTACGTCATTACAATTAAATAATTCAACCCATTTTTCATTATTAAAGAATTCATTCAGTTTTTTATAATCTATCATTTTGAAACTATTTTTAGAAATTGTGTCTTTGTTTTCATTTTCAATAGACAAAATTGTGGAAAAGTGATCTGTGATGTTAGTTTGTAATACTCCTGCCTCAATATTACATTCATTAACATTTTTAATAAAAATGTGATCCAAGCAAGATGCTCTCATACCTATTGGCGTTCTTGTAAACACATTAATGAAAGATTTAAAACCATTTTCCGATAAAGTATCTAAATATTCGTTATCAACACAGTCATTACCTATGATGTTTAAGTTAATATCTCCGATAAATATGATTTTCCCATTAAAATTTTTAAGAGTGGTAAATATACTTTTTAACGTGGTCAAAAATTCGTTTCTATCGCCTGAAGGTGACCTATAAATACACAGAATACATAAAGATAAATAATTAATTTTCATATCAATTTTTAAAAAATTAGCATTAACATATTCATATTCAAAAAAAAGATCTATACATAGTTTATCTTTTACATATATCATAACACCATCATTTTGATTTCTCTTAATTTTTGAAAAATATAAATTATCTAACTTTTAATAAGTCTGCCTCTTCATTTATAATAAAACCTTTTGTGTTTTCATTTTTTTTAATAAAAATTTTACAATCATTAAACCATACATATTTGAAATCTTTTTCTTTGGCAAAAATCCTAGCTTTGTAGAATAGATAACTATTATATTTAGTGAGATAACTGTTTATAAAAATACCTGCATTTCCCCAACTTTCATTTATATTATTTAACTTGATTTTTTTCTTTTTTGACAGATCCATTAGGTCTTTTTTCTGATCATTGGACATTAACACGGCTACAATCTTCATTGGTTTATCAGGTTTTTTTGAACGGATACGATAAGCCTTAACAACAGAAACTTGTTTTCCTAGTTTGAACGCAATGTCTTCGACTATTTTTACGCAGTTTTCATTCTTGTTATCTGGTACTCCTAATATTTCTATATGATTTTCGATTTGTTTTTGTTCAAATGAGTTAACACGTAATGATAAAATGTTGACGTCCGATTTTAACTTATGATTAATTTCTTTTAAAGTTTTATTTTCTTCCTTTAATTCTTTAATGGTATTTAATACTTCTTGTAATTGCTTACCGAAATCATCGAATTTGTTACTCATAAATTGTACCGATGTGGCTAGATTAGCGAGCGTATCATTTGATCCTACGAATTTTTTTTCAGCTTCCGGTTTTGTAGTACCATTGCCAGAGGTTTTACATTTTGAACATGCAAATGTATTCTTGTTGACAGCTGATAGTTTTCTAAAAGATTCTTCTCTAACACCAGCGCATGTAAAATGTAAGAATTCTTTGCACACCATACATTTTAAGTCATCACCACTATTAATTTCGTCAATACAAACTGAGCACAACATATCAAAGTTACGATAAGATAAGAGAGCACAAAGTAATAAAACACGACCTGTAACGCTGGACTCTCGATAGTCACTTAATCATTACATATTATATCTAAAATTTATTGTATAATATTACCAAGATTAGGCAATTGCTCAACGGGTGGATCATCTTCACTAATGTCATCTAAAAATGTATGTAGTATCATATTTAAAATATTAACATATTATTCAAGTGTAGAGTATACCTAGTTTAACTTACCAGTAATGTCTACAAATCTAGCCCAATTACCTTCTCTTAAGAGATAACCATCAACAACATGTGAGCATTGAATTAAAAATTCATTCCTGGTAATAAGTCTTAGGGACAGTTTGTCAGTAGCGATTTGTATACGCTTTGAGTTAAGAATATATTTATATTTGGTGGATCTTGTTACTTGCATACCCATGGTTAGTTGATTGATTACTATGTGTTGGGCTTTACTGCAATCACTCAGATGACCTTAAGATAATAGAACATTCTAGGTATAATAAATCCATAATATATTATAAAGGTTCTTTTTTAAATGATCCAGTGAATATTTGAAAAATAAAAATTATCAGATTTTTATATAAAATAGTATACAAATTCTAAAAAAAACTGTATGAAAGATATTTGCTTTATATAATGCGTTCTAAAAAAAAAAAACCAAACAATACTTTTAGAAATATAGACTGGGAACACTTAAAAAAATATTAAATTATTAACCTAGCATTTTCCATAAATTTGGATGACACACTTGAAGTTTATCTTTCATCCTTCCTTGAAAACTTTCAATATTATTGTTTGTGTGTCTAGGTTGATTGTATACAGAAAATGAGTTTGGTCCAGTTCGAATCATCCAATGACTAAGACAAAATAAAAGTTTATTAAATTATTTAAACTATATATTTAGTCATTACATTAATATACTTACTTGGTAAAATAGTTGAAAAATCTTGTCAGGTCAACATTATTTAATCTAGCATGGCTTGTAATATCTTGAAATCCCAATTCTATTTCATTTATGGGAAGCAATGCAAGTACCATAACCATTTTAATACACATTTTAGCAGTCTTGTTGTTTTTTTTATGTATTCTGTGTAACTTAAACGTTTAATATTTTTCCATAAGCTCTAATTAATAAATAAAAATAAATAGTTGTATTTTAGGCATATTAATTCTAATAAATATGTACTTATACCTGTACAAAATGGAACCAACACGACAGTAAAGTAGCCTTGGGATAAAAATTTGCAAATGCATTTTTCAATCCAATTTCAAAATCAGTCATTATGACTGACGGTTGAATGTTTGGAAAAATGGTTTTAAAACGATTTATAACTTTTTGGTAAGCCTCCTGTGTTTTGCTCTCCATTAAGACATAGAAAATTGGGATGGACTAAAAATTGTGAATCCATCAAACATTAGTATTAATAATATAGGGCCTGCACTTTAAGACATGACAATCTAAGTTAGGCCAATTTAAAATATACTTACGTGATTTTGTAAAATCATATGTATTATAAATAACTGTCGGCACTTTGGCATAGATAGCATGGACAACCTTAAAGGTCGCGTCAGCATGCAACTCTGTACTCCCATTTAATACAACTTTGTTAACAACTTTCGGACAAGCAAACATGATATGGCACTTTCCAAAGTCATCGACTATGTACCCCTGGTAAAATTGATGGTCATTACATTGAACTAAATTGTGCTGAGCATCTAATATTTCTCCAAGTGCCAGTAATGTTGCAGGTAATGCTGGAATATTTTTGCGTCTAGCCAATCTCATTGACACCTCAGCAGTTGGCCAGGGATACATAGTAGCTCCATTTGGATCACTAGCAAATGAATAAAAAAGTTGAACTTCTGGTTACACATGTTATAACATTATAAAGTATAAACTAGATACATATAGTTAAGTTGTTTTAAAATAATAAATTAATTATTGGTAGAACTGTGTATTTAATTATATCAAATTGAATAAAATATATACTACTAATTTTACTTGTAAAAAAGAAACTTTGCAGAGAGTAGGATATATTCTGTATATTATTTATAACTGGATCAGAAAATTATTGTATACCTAGTTATGAAAGGAACGTTTAAACTTTTAGGGAAGCTATGGATTAAACTCTCTAGGACACACTTTGGTCTGTGGGTGGGTGTCTATTTTTTGGTGTTGCACGGCCTTCTAATAACTCTATATTAGTCACTAGAAACCATAGAGTAAGGGAATTGTAAGAAGTGTGTTTTCAATATGGTCTCTTAAATTGTATTGAATTACAATAAATTATTATTAGTTAAGGAAAATTATTATATTTAATAATTGAAAATGTATTAACATACCTGATGGCTTCTTGGTCGTAAATTATCCTTAAAAGAGTGGTTTCATTTATAGCTCTCTCAATTAGTTTTTTACGGATGTTGGATATTTCTGACTTATTATTTGGATTTGGATCATGAGTGTGAGTGTTCCGACCTAATACAAAAGTTCCATCTATTTTTCTTTTTAACGTGGCTTTGCAAGACACATTTGGACTGGAGCAGATATAATAACTAAATCATTAATAATTAATAAATAATAAATTACCATCATTCAAATTCTATACCATATTATTTTAAATGAAAATATTAACTTACTGAACACCGTTTTTAGAGCCGTTAGCTTTGTAGTAAAATTCACCGTGTTTCATTTTAAATGTTTATTAAATTTTACATTGAAACAATAAAACTAGAAATAATTTAAGCGGAAGAGTAAATATTATGTCAATTGCCAAGCTGGAATTGAAAATACAATATAATCTCCAACATGGGATTATCGGAATAATATGTTGTATAAAATATTGTATGTTTACTTACTGATGGCTATTTATAATATTTGTCTTATTTTTCATTGATTATTTATAGTTTTCACTATTTTAGGAATATACAGTGCAATATCTAATTTATTGTCCAAACAATTGCCTGCTTATCTCGCCACACTGTCGAATTTTGACTATGCGTTATCAACTCTTCACTATCATTTGGCCGAAAAATGATCTTATTTTTTTATTTTTTAGCTATTTTTGACAATTGTTGAGCCCTTTTTGCTTCCTTTATATTTTCTTCGCCTAGCTCATGATCTCTTGAAGCTGCGGGTGTGTGGTTTATATTTGTATGTCATTCGTAGTGACGTAGTGGTCGCAATGTCAATGGCAAAAAGTGCCGCCGGCCAGTCGGTCGTCGGACTTTTGTTCCGATTTGTTTCGTTTTCTTCAACCATTTCGGCTTTTAAGACGCCGTTTATGACTGAACCGCGTATTAAATGTCTTTTAAAAACCGTTTATATGCGGTTTTCACCTTAAATCGGTTCGTAGTCTTTGCAGCAATAGTCTTTATAAATAAGTAATGACGTCGGCGTGCGGCGACCGACCGTGTAGATGTGTATATACGTCATGTATATACGTAACCGATATTCGCGTATGATTTAATAATTATTGACAACAAACGCTTTAATAAATATAAATTAGTAATTGCCATTAACCTTTCGTGTGTTATATAGTGTTTAAGAATTATATAATTATATGAAGGTAAGTAGGACAGGTACATAGTTATTTATTTTTAGTCTTCTTCTATATAAAATGGTAAGGTCTCTAGGTCAGAGGTCTTTTCCTCCCGGAACGAGGGATCACTATTCCTTTTCTTCCACGGCCGTTCGCTTCCCGGCCAATGGGAGCGCGAAAAAATATCGCGGCGTTATCGTTTTGAAATATCGTCTCAGCTTATCACCGGGATTCCTTCAAAATGTTTGCTTATCGACCTCCGTTCGCCTTCTTCTGTGCCCTATTCTGGTTTGTTTCTTTTAAAATCCGTGCCCGTGCTTCTTACGCTTCGAAATCGCTTTTACAGACCGAACTAAAGTCGCAGAGCAGAGCCTTACACACACTGTTTTTTTTTATATAATTATATACATTGTTTTGCCCTTCTCTCGGTTAAATATCAAATGAAACAGAACTGTTCTTTGACTGTGTTACAAACGTCAGTAAGAGTAGCCCATGTCGGTGGTTAAATATCTGAGTGACCCATTAAATATCTTTTTAATAGAAATAATATACAACAGAACTCTTCGTCGACGGTTAAGTCCACATCCATTATATAATTCTTCGACTGTGGAACGTCCGAATGCGACATATTAAAAATTATTAGGCGATTTCGATGAGATCAACACATAATCATGCTGTTGGATTTCAATAAATCTACTCAAAAACACAAAATATGTAATAAATAATAGACAATATTTTAACCCAACCATTAGTGCTCGATGCTGTGATATAATATTGGATTTCACAATTAATACACTCTAAATTGAACGAGTAACGTTCAATTGTATATTGCTTATATATTAAATAAATGAACTATTTATTTTATGCAGAACCATATACATATATACTATTATGCATAATAATTAGCAATACAAATATTTTAGTTTTTTTACAACAACAGAAATTGCTATGTATTTGCATTCAATAGCATGCATATATTACATCTATTTTGTTAACTATATGCAATAAAAATAATGGCCATATCCTACAGATTTCATCGGTTAAACAATGTTTATTGTCGTATTCGCTGATGAATACAAACGGCTTAAAT
>NW_019101191.1:532088-532490 GCF_001856785.1 Myzus persicae | reverse complement strand
AGGAGCGCTGCACATAGCTCTAACCTGGGAACCGAAATAACCTTTAATGGCGCGATACGAGACTTAGCACATACTAGTTGCGATTTAACGATGCCATCCGTATCTGTTGTGCGCATATACATATATCATGTTACGGGCAATGTGTACACTTGATGTTTAAATAGGCAGTGCCTACCACAAGTAACAAAAATAAGTTTATACGCAATTTTACAAAAAATTCATAGTTCATTGTATTATGAAAAATGAATAAAATTAATAATGGTTTTAAAATAAAAAAAAAATTTTATTTTAATATATTAATACATCAATATTCCATTTAAAAAAAAAATCAATACTTTAAATAGGTAATTTGTAATAATAAAAAATAATATTCTTTGGTTAAAAAAAAAATCGATTTTTACA